>NC_058194.1:0-300000 GCF_907165205.1 Coccinella septempunctata | reverse complement strand
AGAGTCCGAACGACTTTCTTATATGAAGCGTGACCTATGGTTTTTATCGTCGATTTGGGTGTAATTAGGTGAAATACTACTTCCTACGAAGTTTCCCGTTCATACCTTCCCTAATTTTTGAAAAAAAGAAAATTATGTCTCCGAACCTCACATTTTACTATATGTGGAATTTTCAGAGTCCGAACGACTTCCTTATATGAAGCGTGACCTATGGTTTTTATCGTCGATTTGGGTGTAATTAGGTGAAATACTACTACCTTCGAAGTTTCCCGTTCATACCTTCCCTAGTTTTTGAAAAAAAGAAAATTATGTCTCCGAACCTCACATTTTACTATATGTGGAATTTTCAGAGTCCGAACGACTTTCTTATATGAAGGGTGACCTATGGTTTTTATCGTCGATTTGGGTTGAGTTAGGTGAGATACTACTTCCTACGAAGTTTCCCGTTCATACCTTCCCTAGTTTTTGAAAAATAAGAAAATCATATTTTACTATATGTTGAATTTTCAGAGTCCGAACGACTTTCTTATATGAAGCGTGACCTATGGTTTTTATCGTCGATTTGGGTGTAATTAGGTGAGATACTACTTCCTACGAAGTTTCCCGTTCATACCCTCCCTAATTTTTGAAAAAAAGGAAATTATGTCTCCGAACCTCACATTTTACTATATGTGGAATTTTCAGAGTCCGAACGACTTTCTTATATGAAGCGTGACCTATGGTTTTTATCGTCGATTTGGGTGTAATTAGGTGAAATACTACTTCCTACGAAGTTTCCCGTTCATACCTTCCCTAATTTTTGAAAAAAAGAAAATTATGTCTCCGAACCTCACATTTTACTATATGTGGAATTTTCAGAGTCCGAACGACTTTCTTATATGAAGCGTGACCTATGGTTTTTATCGTCGATTTGGGTTGAGTTAGGTGAGATACTACTTCCTACGAAGTTTCCCGTTCATACCTTCCCTAGTTTTTGAAAAATAAGAAAATCATATTTTACTATATGTGGAATTTTCAGAGTCCGAACGACTTTCTTATATGAAGCGTGACCTATGGTTTTTATCGTCGATTTGGGTTGAGTTAGGTGAGATACTACTTCCTACGACGTTTCCCGTTCATACCTTCCCTAGTTTTTGAAAAATAAGAAAATCATATTTTACTATATGTGGAATTTTCAGAGTCCGAACGACTTTCTTATATGAAGCGTGACCTATGGTTTTTATCGTCGATTTGGGTTGAGTTAGGTGAGATACTACTTCCTACGAAGTTTCCCGTTCATACCTTCCGTAATTTTTGAAAAAAAGAAAATTATGTCTCCGAACCTCACATTTTACTATATGTGGAATTTTCAGAGTCCGAACGACTTTCTTATATGAAGCGTGACCTATGGTTTTATCGTCGATTTGGGTTGAGTTAGGTGAGATACTACTTCCTACGAAGTTTCCCGTTCATACCTTCCCTAGTTTTTGAAAAATAAGAAAATCATATTTTACTATATGTGGAATTTTCAGAGTCCGAACGACTTTCTTATATGAAGCGTGACCTATGGTTTTTATCGTCGATTTGGGTTGAGTTAGGTGAGATACTACTTCCTACGACGTTTCCCGTTCATACCTTCCCTAGTTTTTGAAAAATAAGAAAATCATATTTTACTATATGTGGAATTTTCAGAGTCCGAACGACTTTCTTATATGAAGCGTGACCTATGGTTTTTATCGTCGATTTGGGTTGAGTTAGGTGAGATACTACTTCCTACGAAGTTTCCCGTTCATACCTTCCCTAATTTTTGAAAAAAAGAAAATTATGTTTCCGAACCTCACATTTTACTATATGTGGAATTTTCAGAGTCCGAACGACTTTCTTATATGAAGCGTGACCTATGGTTTTTATCGTCGATTTGGGTTGAGTTAGGTGAGATACTACTTCCTACGAAGTTTCCCGTTCATACCTTCCCTAGTTTTTGATAAATAAGAAAATCATATTTTACTATATGTGGAATTTTCAGAGTCCGAACGACTTTCTTATATGAAGCGTGACCTATGGTTTTTATCGTCGATTTGGGTGTAATTAGGTGAAATACTACTTCCTACGAAGTTTCCCGTTCATACCTTCCCTAATTTTTGAAAAAAAGAAAATTATGTCTCCGAACCTCACATTTTACTATATGTGGAATTTTCAGAGTCCGAACGACTTTCTTATATGAAGCGTGACCTATGGTTTTTATCGTCGATTTGGGTGTAATTAGGTGAAATACTACTACCTTCGAAGTTTCCCGTTCATACCTTCCCTAATTTTTGAAAAAAAGAAAATTATGTCTCCGAACCTCACATTTTACTATATGTGGAATTTTCAGAGTCCGAACGACTTTCTTATATGAAGGGTGACCTATGGTTTTTATCGTCGATTTGGGTTGAGTTAGGTGAGATACTACTTCCTACGAAGTTTCCCGTTCATACCTTCCCTAGTTTTTGAAAAATAAGAAAATCATATTTTACTATATGTTGAATTTTCAGAGTCCGAACGACTTTCTTATATGAAGCGTGACCTATGGTTTTTATCGTCGATTTGGGTGTAATTAGGTGAGATACTACTTCCTACGAAGTTTCCCGTTCATACCCTCCCTAATTTTTGAAAAAAAGAAAATTATGTCTCCGAACCTCACATTTTACTATATGTGGAATTTTCAGAGTCCGAACGACTTTCTTATATGAAGCGTGACCTATGGTTTTTATCGTCGATTTGGGTGTAATTAGGTGAAATACTACTTCCTACGAAGTTTCCCGTTCATACCTTCCCTAATTTTTGAAAAAAAGAAAATTATGTCTCCGAACCTCACATTTTACTATATGTGGAATTTTCAGAGTCCGAACGACTTTCTTATATGAAGCGTGACCTATGGTTTTTATCGTCGATTTGGGTGTAATTAGGTGAAATACTACTTCCTACGAAGTTTCCCGTTCATACCTTCCCTACTTTTTGAAAAAAAGAAAATTATGTCTCCGAACCTCACATTTTACTATATGTGGAATTTTCAGAGTCCGAACGACTTTCTTATATGAAGCGTGACCTATGGTTTTTATCGTCGATTTGGGTTGAGTTAGGTGAGATACTACTTCCTACGAAGTTTCCCGTTCATACCTTCCCTAGTTTTTGAAAAATAAGAAAATCATGTTTTACTATATGTGGAATTTTCAGAGTCCGAACGACTTTCTTATATGAAGCGTGACCTATGGTTTTTATCGTCGATTTGGGTTGAGTTAGGTGAGATACTACTTCCTACGACGTTTCCCGTTCATACCTTCCCTAGTTTTTGAAAAATAAGAAAATCATATTTTACTATATGTGGAATTTTCAGAGTCCGAACGACTTTCTTATATGAAGCGTGACCTATGGTTTTTATCGTCGATTTGGGTTGAGTTAGGTGAGATACTACTTCCTACGAAGTTTCCCGTTCATACCTTCCCTAATTTTTGAAAAAAAGAAAATTATGTCTCCGAACCTCACATTTTACTATATGTGGAATTTTCAGAGTCCGAACGACTTTCTTATATGAAGCGTGACCTATGGTTTTTATCGTCGATTTGGGTTGAGTTAGGTGAGATACTACTTCCTACGACGTTTCCCGTTCATACCTTCCCTAGTTTTTGAAAAATAAGAAAATCATATTTTACTATATGTGGAATTTTCAGAGTCCGAACGACTTTCTTATATGAAGCGTGACCTATGGTTTTTATCGTCGATTTGTGTGTAATTAGGTGAAATACTACTTCCTACGAAGTTTCCCGTTCATACCTTCCCTAATTTTTGAAAAAAAGAAAATTATGTCTCCGAACCTCACATTTTACTATATGTGGAATTTTCAGAGTCCGAACGACTTTCTTATATGAAGCGTGACCTATGGTTTTTATCGTCGATTTGGGTGTAATTAGGTGAAATACTACTTCCTTCGAAGTTTCCCGTTCATACCTTCCCTAATTTTTGAAAAAAAGAAAATTATGTCTCCGAACCTCACATTTTACTATATGTGGAATTTTCAGAGTCCGAACGACTTTCTTATATGAAGCGTGACCTATGGTTTTTATCGTCGATTTGGGTGTAATTAGGTGAAATACTACTTCCTACGAAGTTTCCCGTTCATACCTCAACTAATTTTTGAAAAAAAGAAAATTATGTCTCCGAACCTCACATTTTACTATATGTGGAATTTTCAGAGTCCGAACGACTTTCTTATATGAAGCGTGACCTATGGTTTTTATCGTCGATTTGGGTGTAATTAGGTGAAATACTACTTCCTTCGAAGTTTCCCGTTCATACCTTCCCTAGTTTTTGAAAAAAAGAAAATTATGTCTCCGAACCTCACATTTTACTATATGTGGAATTTTCAGAGTTCGAACGACTTCCTTATATGAAGCGTGACCTATGGTTTTTATCGTCGATTTGGGTGTAATTAGGTGAAATACTACTTCCTTCGAAGTTTCCCGTTCATACCTTCCCTAATTTTTGAAAAAAAGAAAATTATGTCTCCGAACCTCACATTTTACTATATGTGGAATTTTCAGAGTCCGAACGACTTTCTTATATGAAGCGTGACCTATGGTTTTTATCGTCGATTTGGGTGTAATTAGGTGAAATACTACTTCCTTCGAAGTTTCCCGTTCATACCTTCCCTAATTTTTGAAAAAAAGAAAATTATGTCTCCGAACCTCACATTTTACTATATGTGGAATTTTCAGAGTCCGAACGACTTTCTTATATGAAGCGTGACCTATGGTTTTTATCGTCGATTTGGGTTGAGTTAGGTGAGATACTACTTCCTACGAAGTTTCCCGTTCATACCTTCCCTAATTTTTGAAAAAAAGAAAATTATGTTTCCGAACCTCACATTTTACTATATGTGGAATTTTCAGAGTCCGAACGACTTTCTTATATGAAGCGTGACCTATGGTTTTTATCGTCGATTTGGGTTGAGTTAGGTGAGATACTACTTCCTACGAAGTTTCCCGTTCATACCTTCCCTAGTTTTTGATAAATAAGAAAATCATATTTTACTATATGTGGAATTTTCAGAGTCCGAACGACTTTCTTATATGAAGCGTGACCTATGGTTTTTATCGTCGATTTGGGTGTAATTAGGTGAAATACTACTTCCTACGAAGTTTCCCGTTCATACCTTCCCTAATTTTTGAAAAAAAGAAAATTATGTCTCCGAACCTCACATTTTACTATATGTGGAATTTTCAGAGTCCGAACGACTTCCTTATATGAAGCGTGACCTATGGTTTTTATCGTCGATTTGGGTGTAATTAGGTGAAATACTACTACCTTCGAAGTTTCCCGTTCATACCTTCCCTAATTTTTGAAAAAAAGAAAATTATGTCTCCGAACCTCACATTTTACTATATGTGGAATTTTCAGAGTCCGAACGACTTTCTTATATGAAGGGTGACCTATGGTTTTTATCGTCGATTTGGGTTGAGTTAGGTGAGATACTACTTCCTACGAAGTTTCCCGTTCATACCTTCCCTAGTTTTTGAAAAATAAGAAAATCATATTTTACTATATGTTGAATTTTCAGAGTCCGAACGACTTTCTTATATGAAGCGTGACCTATGGTTTTTATCGTCGATTTGGGTGTAATTAGGTGAGATACTACTTCCTACGAAGTTTCCCGTTCATACCCTCCCTAATTTTTGAAAAAAAGAAAATTATGTCTCCGAACCTCACATTTTACTATATGTGGAATTTTCAGAGTCCGAACGACTTTCTTATATGAAGCGTGACCTATGGTTTTTATCGTCGATTTGGGTGTAATTAGGTGAAATACTACTTCCTACGAAGTTTCCCGTTCATACCTTCCCTAATTTTTGAAAAAAAGAAAATTATGTCTCCGAACCTCACATTTTACTATATGTGGAATTTTCAGAGTCCGAACGACTTTCTTATATGAAGCGTGACCTATGGTTTTTATCGTCGATTTGGGTGTAATTAGGTGAAATACTACTTCCTACGAAGTTTCCCGTTCATACCTTCCCTAATTTTTGAAAAAAAGAAAATTATGTCTCCGAACCTCACATTTTACTATATGTGGAATTTTCAGAGTCCGAACGACTTTCTTATATGAAGCGTGACCTATGGTTTTTATCGTCGATTTGGGTTGAGTTAGGTGAGATACTACTTCCTACGAAGTTTCCCGTTCATACCTTCCCTAGTTTTTGAAAAATAAGAAAATCATATTTTACTATATGTGGAATTTTCAGAGTCCGAACGACTTTCTTATATGAAGCGTGACCTATGGTTTTTATCGTCGATTTGGGTTGAGTTAGGTGAGATACTACTTCCTACGACGTTTCCCGTTCATACCTTCCCTAGTTTTTGAAAAATAAGAAAATCATATTTTACTATATGTGGAATTTTCAGAGTCCGAACGACTTTCTTATATGAAGCGTGACCTATGGTTTTTATCGTCGATTTGGGTTGAGTTAGGTGAGATACTACTTCCTACGAAGTTTCCCGTTCATACCTTCCCTAATTTTTGAAAAAAAGAAAATTATGTCTCCGAACCTCACATTTTACTATATGTGGAATTTTCAGAGTCCGAACGACTTTCTTATATGAAGCGTGACCTATGGTTTTTATCGTCGATTTGGGTTGAGTTAGGTGAGATACTACTTCCTACGACGTTTCCCGTTCATACCTTCCCTAGTTTTTGAAAAATAAGAAAATCATATTTTACTATATGTGGAATTTTCAGAGTCCGAACGACTTTCTTATATGAAGCGTGACCTATGGTTTTTATCGTCGATTTGTGTGTAATTAGGTGAAATACTACTTCCTACGAAGTTTCCCGTTCATACCTTCCCTAATTTTTGAAAAAAAGAAAATTATGTCTCCGAACCTCACATTTTACTATATGTGGAATTTTCAGAGTCCGAACGACTTTCTTATATGAAGCGTGACCTATGGTTTTTATCGTCGATTTGGGTGTAATTAGGTGAAATACTACTTCCTTCGAAGTTTCCCGTTCATACCTTCCCTAATTTTTGAAAAAAAGAAAATTATGTCTCCGAACCTCACATTTTACTATATGTGGAATTTTCAGAGTCCGAACGACTTTCTTATATGAAGCGTGACCTATGGTTTTTATCGTCGATTTGGGTGTAATTAGGTGAAATACTACTTCCTACGAAGTTTCCCGTTCATACCTCAACTAATTTTTGAAAAAAAGAAAATTATGTCTCCGAACCTCACATTTTACTATATGTGGAATTTTCAGAGTCCGAACGACTTTCTTATATGAAGCGTGACCTATGGTTTTTATCGTCGATTTGGGTGTAATTAGGTGAAATACTACTTCCTTCGAAGTTTCCCGTTCATACCTTCCCTAGTTTTTGAAAAAAAGAAAATTATGTCTCCGAACCTCACATTTTACTATATGTGGAATTTTCAGAGTCCGAACGACTTCCTTATATGAAGCGTGACCTATGGTTTTTATCGTCGATTTGGGTGTAATTAGGTGAAATACTACTTCCTTCGAAGTTTCCCGTTCATACCTTCCCTAATTTTTGAAAAAAAGAAAATTATGTCTCCGAACCTCACATTTTACTATATGTGGAATTTTCAGAGTCCGAACGACTTTCTTATATGAAGCGTGACCTATGGTTTTTATCGTCGATTTGGGTGTAATTAGGTGAAATACTACTTCCTTCGAAGTTTCCCGTTCATACCTTCCCTAATTTTTGAAAAAAAGAAAATTATGTCTCCGAACCTCACATTTTACTATATGTGGAATTTTCAGAGTCCGAACGACTTTCTTATATGAAGGGTGACCTATGGTTTTTATCGTCGATTTGGGTTGAGTTAGGTGAGATACTACTTCCTACGAAGTTTCCCGTTCATACCTTCCCTAGTTTTTGAAAAATAAGAAAATCATATTTTACTATATGTGGAATTTTCAGAGTCCGAACGACTTTCTTATATGAAGCGTGACCTATGGTTTTTATCGTCGATTTGGGTGTAATTAGGTAACATACTACTTCCTACGAAGTTTCCCGTTCATACCTTCCCTAATTTTTGAAAAAAAGAAAATTATGTCTCCGAACCTCACATTTTACTATATGTGGAATTTTCAGAGTCCGAACGACTTTCTTATATGAAGCGTGACCTATGGTTTTTATCGTCGATTTGGGTGTAATTAGGTGAAATACTACTTCCTTCGAAGTTTCCCGTTCATACCTTCCCTAATTTTTGAAAAAAAGAAAATTATGTCTCCGAACCTCACATTTTACTATATGTGGAATTTTCAGAGTCCGAACGACTTCCTTATATGAAGCGTGACCTATGGTTTTTATCGTCGATTTGGGTGTAATTAGGTGAAATACTACTTCCTTCGAAGTTTGCCGTTCATACCTTCCCTAATTTTTGAAAAAAAGAAAATTATGTCTCCGAACCTCACATTTTATTATATGTGGAATTTTCAGAGTCAGAACGACTTTCTTATATGAAGCGTGACCTATGGTTTTTATCGTCGATTTGGGTGTAATTAGGTGAAATACTACTTCCTACGAAGTTTCCCGTTCATACCTTCCCTAATTTTTGAAAAAAAGAAAATTATGTCTCCGAACCTCACATTTTACTATATGTGGAATTTTCAGAGTCCGAACGACTTTCTTATATGAAGCGTGACCTATGGTTTTTATCGTCGATTTGGGTGTAATTAGGTGACATACTACTTCCTATGAAGTTTCCCGTTCATACCTTCCCTAATTTTTGAAAAAAAGAAAATTATGTCTCCGAACCTCACATTTTACTATATGTGGAATTTTCAGAGTCCGAACGACTTTCTTATATGAAGCGTGACTTATGGTTTTTATCGTCGATTTGGGTGTAATTAGGTGAAATACTACTTCCTTCGAAGTTTCCCGTTCATACCTTCCCTAATTTTTGAAAAAAAGAAAATTATGTCTCCGAACCTCACATTTTACTATATGTGGAATTTTCAGAGTCCGAACGACTTTCTTATATGAAGCGTGACCTATGGTTTTTATCGTCGATTTGGGTGTTATTAGGTGAAATACTACTTCCTACGAAGTTTCCCGTTCATACCTTCCCTAATTTTTGAAAAAAAGAAAATTATGTCTCCGAACCTCACATTTTACTATATGTGGAATTTTCAGAGTCCGAACGACTTTCTTATGTGAAGCGTGACCTATGGTTTTTATCGTCGATTTGGGTTGAGTTAGGTGAGATACTACTTCCTAAGAAGTTTCCCGTTCATACCTTCCCTAGTTTTTGAAAAAAAGAAAATTATGTCTCCGAACCTCACATTTTACTATATGTGGAATTTTCAGAGTCCGAACGACTTTCTTATATGAAGCGTGACCTATGGTTTTTATCGTCGATTTGGGTGTAATTAGGTGAAATACTACTTCCTACGAAGTTTCCCGTTCATACCTCAACTAATTTTTGAAAAAAAGAAAATTATGTCTCCGAACCTCACATTTTATATATGTGGAATTTTCAGAGTCCGAACGACTTTCTTATATGAAGCGTGACCTATGGTTTTTATCGTCGATTTGGGTGTAATTAGGTGAAATACTACTTCCTTCGAAGTTTCCCGTTCATACCTTCCCTAGTTTTTGAAAAAAAGAAAATTATGTCTCCGAACCTCACATTTTACTATATGTGGAATTTTCAGAGTCCGAACGACTTCCTTATATGAAGCGTGACCTATGGTTTTTATCGTCGATTTGGGTGTAATTAGGTGAAATACTACTTCCTTCGAAGTTTCCCGTTCATACCTCAACTAATTTTTGAAAAAAAGAAAATTATGTCTCCGAACCTCACATTTTACTATATGTGGAATTTTCAGAGTCCGAACGACTTTCTTATATGAAGCGTGACCTATGGTTTTTATCGTCGATTTGGGTGTAATTAGGTGAAATACTACTTCCTACGAAGTTTCCCGTTCATACCTTCCCTAATTTTTGAAAAAAAGAAAATTATGTCTCCGAACCTCACATTTTACTATATGTGGAATTTTCAGAGTCCGAACGACTTCCTTATATGAAGCGTGACCTATGGTTTTTATCGTCGATTTGGGTGTAATTAGGTGAAATACTACTTCCTTCGAAGTTTCCCGTTCATACCTTCCCTAATTTTTGAAAAAAAGAAAATTATGTCTCCGAACCTCACATTTTACTATATGTGGAATTTTCAGAGTCCGAACGACTTTCTTATATGAAGCGTGACCTATGGTTTTTATCGTCGATTTGGGTGTAATTAGGTGAAATACTACTTCCTTCGAAGTTTCCCGTTCATACCTTCCCTAATTTTTGAAAAAAAGAAAATTATGTCTCCGAACCTCACATTTTACTATATGTGGAATTTTCAGAGTCCGAACGACTTTCTTATATGAAGGGTGACCTATGGTTTTTATCGTCGATTTGGGTTGAGTTAGGTGAGATACTACTTCCTACGAAGTTTCCCGTTCATACCTTCCCTAGTTTTTGAAAAATAAGAAAATCATATTTTACTATATGTGGAATTTTCAGAGTCCGAACGACTTTCTTATATGAAGCGTGACCTATGGTTTTTATCGTCGATTTGGGTGTAATTAGGTAAAATACTACTTCCTACGAAGTTTCCCGTTCATACCTTCCCTAATTTTTGAAAAAAAGAAAATTATGTCTCCGAACCTCACATTTTACTATATGTGGAATTTTCAGAGTCCGAACGACTTTCTTATATGAAGCGTGACCTATGGTTTTTATCGTCGATTTGGGTGTAATTAGGTGAAATACTACTTCCTTCGAAGTTTCCCGTTCATACCTTCCCTAATTTTTGAAAAAAAGAAAATTATGTCTCCGAACCTCACATTTTACTATATGTGGAATTTTCAGAGTCCGAACGACTTTCTTATATGAAGCGTGACCTATGGTTTTTATCGTCGATTTGGGTGTAATTAGGTGAAATACTACTTCCTTCGAAGTTTGCCGTTCATACCTTCCCTAATTTTTGAAAAAAAGAAAATTATGTCTCCGAACCTCACATTTTATTATATGTGGAATTTTCAGAGTCAGAACGACTTTCTTATATGAAGCGTGACCTATGGTTTTTATCGTCGATTTGGGTGTAATTAGGTGAAATACTACTTCCTACGAAGTTTCCCGTTCATACCTTCCCTAATTTTTGAAAAAAAGAAAATTATGTCTCCGAACCTCACATTTTACTATATGTGGAATTTTCAGAGTCCGAACGACTTTCTTATATGAAGCGTGACCTATGGTTTTTATCGTCGATTTGGGTGTAATTAGGTGACATACTACTTCCTATGAAGTTTCCCGTTCATACCTTCCCTAATTTTTGAAAAAAAGAAAATTATGTCTCCGAACCTCACATTTTACTATATGTGGAATTTTCAGAGTCCGAACGACTTTCTTATATGAAGCGTGACCTATGGTTTTTATCGTCGATTTGGGTGTAATTAGGTGAAATACTACTTCCTTCGAAGTTTCCCGTTCATACCTTCCCTAATTTTTGAAAAAAAGAAAATTATGTCTCCGAACCTCACATTTTACTATATGTGGAATTTTCAGAGTCCGAACGACTTTCTTATATGAAGCGTGACCTATGGTTTTTATCGTCGATTTGGGTGTTATTAGGTGAAATACTACTTCCTACGAAGTTTCCCGTTCATACCTTCCCTAATTTTTGAAAAAAAGAAAATTATGTCTCCGAACCTCACATTTTACTATATGTGGAATTTTCAGAGTCCGAACGACTTTCTTATGTGAAGCGTGACCTATGGTTTTTATCGTCGATTTGGGTTGAGTTAGGTGAGATACTACTTCCTAAGAAGTTTCCCGTTCATACCTTCCCTAGTTTTTGAAAAAAAGAAAATTATGTCTCCGAACCTCACATTTTACTATATGTGGAATTTTCAGAGTCCGAACGACTTTCTTATATGAAGCGTGACCTATGGTTTTTATCGTCGATTTGGGTGTAATTAGGTGAGATACTAATTCCTACGAAGTTTCCCGTTCATACCTTCCCTAATTTTTGAAAAAAAGAAAATTATGTCTCCGAACCTCACATTTTACTATATGTGGAATTTTCAGAGTCCGAACGACTTTCTTATATGAAGCGTGACCTATGGTTTTTATCGTCGATTTGGGTGTAATTAGGTGAAATACTACTTCCTACGAAGTTTCCCGTTCATACCTTCCCTAATTTTTGAAAAAAAGCAAATTATGTCTCCGAACCTCACATTTTACTATATGTGGAATTTTCAGAGTCCGAACGACTTTCTTATATGAAGCGTGACCTATGGTTTTTATCGTCGATTTGGGTTGAGTTAGGTGAGATACTACTTCCTACGACGTTTCCCGTTCATACCTTCCCTAGTTTTTGAAAAATAAGAAAATCATATTTTACTATATGTGGAATTTTCAGAGTCCGAACGACTTTCTTATATGAAGCGTGACCTATGGTTTTTATCGTCGATTTGTGTGTAATTAGGTGAAATACTACTTCCTACGAAGTTTCCCGTTCATACCTTCCCTAATTTTTGAAAAAAAGAAAATTATGTCTCCGAACCTCACATTTTACTATATGTGGAATTTTCAGAGTCCGAACGACTTTCTTATATGAAGCGTGACCTATGGTTTTTATCGTCGATTTGGGTGTAATTAGGTGAAAAACTACTTCCTTCGAAGTTTCCCGTTCATACCTTCCCTAATTTTTGAAAAAAAGAAAATTATGTCTCCGAACCTCACATTTTACTATATGTGGAATTTTCAGAGTCCGAACGACTTTCTTATATGAAGCGTGACCTATGGTTTTTATCGTCGATTTGGGTGTAATTAGGTGAAATACTACTTCCTACGAAGTTTCCCGTTCATACCTTCCCTAATTTTTGAAAAAAAGAAAATTATGTCTCCGAACCTCACATTTTACTATATGTGGAATTTTCAGAGTCCGAACGACTTCCTTATATGAAGCGTGACCTATGGTTTTTATCGTCGATTTGGGTGTAATTAGGTGAAATACTACTTCCTTCGAAGTTTCCCGTTCATACCTCAACTAATTTTTGAAAAAAAGAAAATTATGTCTCCGAACCTCACATTTTACTATATGTGGAATTTTCAGAGTCCGAACGACTTTCTTATATGAAGCGTGACCTATGGTTTTTATCGTCGATTTGGGTGTAATTAGGTGAAATACTACTTCCTACGAAGTTTCCCGTTCATACCTTCCCTAATTTTTGAAAAAAAGAAAATTATGTCTCCGAACCTCACATTTTACTATATGTGGAATTTTCAGAGTCCGAACGACTTCCTTATATGAAGCGTGACCTATGGTTTTTATCGTCGATTTGGGTGTAATTAGGTGAAATACTACTTCCTTCGAAGTTTCCCGTTCATACCTTCCCTAATTTTTGAAAAAAAGAAAATTATGTCTCCGAACCTCACATTTTACTATATGTGGAATTTTCAGAGTCCGAACGACTTTCTTATATGAAGCGTGACCTATGGTTTTTATCGTCGATTTGGGTGTAATTAGGTGAAATACTACTTCCTACGAAGTTTCCCGTTCATACCTTCCCTAATTTTTGAAAAAAAGAAAATTATGTCTCCGAACCTCACATTTTACTATATGTGGAATTTTCAGAGTCCGAACGACTTTCTTATATGAAGGGTGACCTATGGTTTTTATCGTCGATTTGGGTTGAGTTAGGTGAGATACTACTTCCTACGAAGTTTCCCGTTCATACCTTCCCTAGTTTTTGAAAAATAAGAAAATCATATTTTACTATATGTGGAATTTTCAGAGTCCGAACGACTTTCTTATATGAAGCGTGACCTATGGTTTTTATCGTCGATTTGGGTGTAATTAGGTAACATACTACTTCCTACGAAGTTTCCCGTTCATACCTTCCCTAATTTTTGAAAAAAAGAAAATTATGTCTCCGAACCTCACATTTTACTATATGTGGAATTTTCAGAGTCCGAACGACTTCCTTATATGAAGCGTGACCTATGGTTTTTATCGTCGATTTGGGTGTAATTAGGTGAAATACTACTTCCTTCGAAGTTTGCCGTTCATACCTTCCCTAATTTTTGAAAAAAAGAAAATTATGTCTCCGAACCTCACATTTTATTATATGTGGAATTTTCAGTCAGAACGACTTTCTTATATGAAGCGTGACCTATGGTTTTTATCGTCGATTTGGGTGTAATTAGGTGAAATACTACTTCCTACGAAGTTTCCCGTTCATACCTTCCCTAATTTTTGAAAAAAAGAAAATTATGTCTCCGAACCTCACATTTTACTATATGTGGAATTTTCAGAGTCCGAACGACTTTCTTATATGAAGCGTGACCTATGGTTTTTATCGTCGATTTGGGTGTAATTAGGTGACATACTACTTCCTATGAAGTTTCCCGTTCATACCTTCCCTAATTTTTGAAAAAAAGAAAATTATGTCTCCGAACCTCACAATTTACTATATGTGGAATTTTCAGAGTCCGAACGACTTTCTTATATGAAGGGTGACCTATGGTTTTTATCGTCGATTTGGGTTGAGTTAGGTGAGATACTACTTCCTACGAAGTTTCCCGTTCATACCTTCCCTAGTTTTTGAAAAATAAGAAAATCATATTTTACTATATGTGGAATTTTCAGAGTCCGAACGACTTTCTTATATGAAGCGTGACCTATGGTTTTTATCGTCGATTTGGGTGTAATTAGGTGAAATACTACTTCCTACGAAGTTTCCCGTTCATACCTTCCCTAATTTTTGAAAAAAAGAAAATTATGTCTCCGAACCTCACATTTTACTATATGTGGAATTTTCAGAGTCCGAACGACTTCCTTATATGAAGCGTGACCTATGGTTTTTATCGTCGATTTGGGTGTAATTAGGTGAAATACTACTTCCTTCGAAGTTTCCCGTTCATACCTTCCCTAATTTTTGAAAAAAAGAAAATTATGTCTCCGAACCTCACATTTTACTATATGTGGAATTTTCAGAGTCCGAACGACTTTCTTATATGAAGCGTGACCTATGGTTTTTATCGTCGATTTGGGTGTAATTAGGTGAAATACTACTTCCTACGAAGTTTCCCGTTCATACCTTCCCTAATTTTTGAAAAAAAGAAAATTATGTCCCCGAACCTCACATTTTACTATATGTGGAATTTTCAGAGTCCGAACGACTTTCTTATATGAAGCGTGACCTATGGTTTTTATCGTCGATTTGGGTTGAGTTAGGTGAGATACTACTTCCTAAGAAGTTTCCCGTTCATACCTTCCCTAGTTTTTGAAAAAAAGAAAATTATGTCTCCGAACCTCACATTTTACTATATGTGGAATTTTCAGAGTCCGAACGACTTTCTTATATGAAGCGTGACCTATGGTTTTTATCGTCGATTTGGGTGTAATTAGGTGAGATACTACTTCCTACGAAGTTTCCCGTTCATACCTTCCCTAATTTTTGAAAAAAAGAAAATTATGTCTCCGAACCTCACATTTTACTATATAAGGAATTTTCAGAGTCCGAACGACTTTCTTATATGAAGCGTGACCTATGGTTTTTATCGTCGATTTGGGTGTTATTAGGTGAAATACTACTTCCTACGAAGTTTCCCGTTCATACCTTCCCTAATTTTTGAAAAAAAGCAAATTATGTCTCCGAACCTCACATTTTACTATATGTGGAATTTTCAGAGTCCGAACGACTTTCTTATATGAAGCGTGACCTATGGTTTTTATCGTCGATTTGGGTGTAATTAGGTGAAATACTACTTCCTACGAAGTTTCCCGTTCATACCTTCCCTAATTTTTGAAAAAAAGAAAATTATGTCTCCGAACCTCACATTTTACTATATGTGGAATTTTCAGAGTCCGAACGACTTTCTTATATGAAGGGTGACCTATGGTTTTTATCGTCGATTTGGGTTGAGTTAGGTGAGATACTACTTCCTACGAAGTTTCCCGTTCATACCTTCCCTAGTTTTTGAAAAATAAGAAAATCATATTTCACTATATGTGGAATTTTCAGAGTCCGAACGACTTTCTTATATGAAGCGTGACCTATGGTTTTTATCGTCGATTTGGGTGTAATTAGGTGACATACTACTTCCTACGAAGTTTCCCGTTCATACCTTCCCTAATTTTTGAAAAAAAGAAAATTATGTCTCCGAACCTCACATTTTACTATATGTGGAATTTTCAGAGTCCGAACGACTTTCTTATATGAAGCGTGACCTATGGTTTTTATCGTCGATTTGGGTTGAGTTAGGTGAGATACTACTTCCTACGAAGTTTCCCGTTCATACCTTCCCTAGTTTTTGAAAAATAAGAAAATCATATTTTACTATATGTGGAATTTTCAGAGTCCGAACGACTTTCTTATATGAGGCGTTACCTATGGTTTTTATCGTCGATTTGGGTGTAATTACGTGAAATACTACTTCCTACGAAGTTTCCCGTTCATACCTTCCCTAATTTTTGAAAAAAAGAAAATTATGTCTTCGAACCTCACATTTTACTATATGTGGAATTTTCAGAGTCCGAACGACTTCCTTATATGAAGCGTGACCTATGGTTTTTATCGTCGATTTGGGTGTAATTAGGTGAAATACTACTACCTTCGAAGTTTCCCGTTCATACCTTCCCTAATTTTTGAAAAAAAGAAAATTATGTCTCCGAACCTCACATTTTACTATATGTGGAATTTTCAGAGTCCGAACGACTTTCTTATATGAAGGGTGACCTATGGTTTTTATCGTCGATTTGGGTTGAGTTAGGTGAGATACTACTTCCTACGAAGTTTCCCGTTCATACCTTTCCTAGTTTTTGAAAAATAAGAAAATCATATTTTACTATATGTTGAATTTTCAGAGTCCGAACGACTTTCTTATATGAAGCGTGACCTATGGTTTTTATCGTCGATTTGGGTGTAATTAGGTGAGATACTACTTCCTACGAAGTTTCCCGTTCATACCCTCCCTAATTTTTGAAAAAAAGAAAATTATGTCTCCGAACCTCACATTTTACTATATGTGGAATTTTCAGAGTCCGAACGACTTTCTTATATGAAGCGTGACCTATGGTTTTTATCGTCGATTTGGGTGTAATTAGGTGAAATACTACTTCCTACGAAGTTTCCCGTTCATACCTTCCCTAATTTTTGAAAAAAAGAAAATTATGTCTCCGAACCTCACATTTTACTATATGTGGAATTTTCAGAGTCCGAACGACTTTCTTATATGAAGCGTGACCTATGGTTTTTATCGTCGATTTGGGTGTAATTAGGTGAAATACTACTTCCTACGAAGTTTCCCGTTCATACCTTCCCTAATTTTTGAAAAAAAGAAAATTATGTCTCCGAACCTCACATTTTACTATATGTGGAATTTTCAGAGTCCGAACGACTTTCTTATGTGAAGCGTGACCTATGGTTTTTATCGTCGATTTGGGTTGAGTTAGGTGAGATACTACTTCCTAAGAAGTTTCCCGTTCATACCTTCCCTAGTTTTTGAAAAAAAGAAAATTATGTCTCCGAACCTCACATTTTACTATATGTGGAATTTTCAGAGTCCGAACGACTTTCTTATATGAAGCGTGACCTATGGTTTTTATCGTCGATTTGGGTGTAATTAGGTGAGATACTACTTCCTACGAAGTTTCCCGTTCATACCTTCCCTAATTTTTGAAAAAAAGAAAATTATGTCTCCGAACCTCACATTTTACTATATGTGGAATTTTCAGAGTCCGAACGACTTTCTTATATGAAGCGTGACCTATGGTTTTTATCGTCGATTTGGGTGTAATTAGGTGAAATACTACTTCCTACGAAGTTTCCCGTTCATACCTTCCCTAATTTTTGAAAAAAAGCAAATTATGTCTCCGAACCTCACATTTTACTATATGTGGAATTTTCAGAGTCCGAACGACTTTCTTATATGAAGCGTGACCTATGGTTTTTATCGTCGATTTGGGTTGAGTTAGGTGAGATACTACTTCCTACGACGTTTCCCGTTCATACCTTCCCTAGTTTTTGAAAAATAAGAAAATCATATTTTACTATATGTGGAATTTTCAGAGTCCGAACGACTTTCTTATATGAAGCGTGACCTATGGTTTTTATCGTCGATTTGTGTGTAATTAGGTGAAATACTACTTCCTACGAAGTTTCCCGTTCATACCTTCCCTAATTTTTGAAAAAAAGAAAATTATGTCTCCGAACCTCACATTTTACTATATGTGGAATTTTCAGAGTCCGAACGACTTTCTTATATGAAGCGTGACCTATGGTTTTTATCGTCGATTTGGGTGTAATTAGGTGAAAAACTACTTCCTTCGAAGTTTCCCGTTCATACCTTCCCTAATTTTTGAAAAAAAGAAAATTATGTCTCCGAACCTCACATTTTACTATATGTGGAATTTTCAGAGTCCGAACGACTTTCTTATATGAAGCGTGACCTATGGTTTTTATCGTCGATTTGGGTGTAATTAGGTGAAATACTACTTCCTACGAAGTTTCCCGTTCATACCTTCCCTAATTTTTGAAAAAAAGAAAATTATGTCTCCGAACCTCACATTTTACTATATGTGGAATTTTCAGAGTCCGAACGACTTCCTTATATGAAGCGTGACCTATGGTTTTTATCGTCGATTTGGGTGTAATTAGGTGAAATACTACTTCCTTCGAAGTTTCCCGTTCATACCTCAACTAATTTTTGAAAAAAAGAAAATTATGTCTCCGAACCTCACATTTTACTATATGTGGAATTTTCAGAGTCCGAACGACTTTCTTATATGAAGCGTGACCTATGGTTTTTATCGTCGATTTGGGTGTAATTAGGTGAAATACTACTTCCTACGAAGTTTCCCGTTCATACCTTCCCTAATTTTTGAAAAAAAGAAAATTATGTCTCCGAACCTCACATTTTACTATATGTGGAATTTTCAGAGTCCGAACGACTTCCTTATATGAAGCGTGACCTATGGTTTTTATCGTCGATTTGGGTGTAATTAGGTGAAATACTACTTCCTTCGAAGTTTCCCGTTCATACCTTCCCTAATTTTTGAAAAAAAGAAAATTATGTCTCCGAACCTCACATTTTACTATATGTGGAATTTTCAGAGTCCGAACGACTTTCTTATATGAAGCGTGACCTATGGTTTTTATCGTCGATTTGGGTGTAATTAGGTGAAATACTACTTCCTACGAAGTTTCCCGTTCATACCTTCCCTAATTTTTGAAAAAAAGAAAATTATGTCTCCGAACCTCACATTTTACTATATGTGGAATTTTCAGAGTCCGAACGACTTTCTTATATGAAGGGTGACCTATGGTTTTTATCGTCGATTTGGGTTGAGTTAGGTGAGATACTACTTCCTACGAAGTTTCCCGTTCATACCTTCCCTAGTTTTTGAAAAATAAGAAAATCATATTTTACTATATGTGGAATTTTCAGAGTCCGAACGACTTTCTTATATGAAGCGTGACCTATGGTTTTTATCGTCGATTTGGGTGTAATTAGGTAACATACTACTTCCTACGAAGTTTCCCGTTCATACCTTCCCTAATTTTTGAAAAAAAGAAAATTATGTCTCCGAACCTCACATTTTACTATATGTGGAATTTTCAGAGTCCGAACGACTTCCTTATATGAAGCGTGACCTATGGTTTTTATCGTCGATTTGGGTGTAATTAGGTGAAATACTACTTCCTTCGAAGTTTGCCGTTCATACCTTCCCTAATTTTTGAAAAAAAGAAAATTATGTCTCCGAACCTCACATTTTATTATATGTGGAATTTTCAGAGTCAGAACGACTTTCTTATATGAAGCGTGACCTATGGTTTTTATCGTCGATTTGGGTGTAATTAGGTGAAATACTACTTCCTACGAAGTTTCCCGTTCATACCTTCCCTAATTTTTGAAAAAAAGAAAATTATGTCTCCGAACCTCACATTTTACTATATGTGGAATTTTCAGAGTCCGAACGACTTTCTTATATGAAGCGTGACCTATGGTTTTTATCGTCGATTTGGGTGTAATTAGGTGACATACTACTTCCTATGAAGTTTCCCGTTCATACCTTCCCTAATTTTTGAAAAAAAGAAAATTATGTCTCCGAACCTCACATTTTACTATATGTGGAATTTTCAGAGTCCGAACGACTTTCTTATATGAAGGGTGACCTATGGTTTTTATCGTCGATTTGGGTTGAGTTAGGTGAGATACTACTTCCTACGAAGTTTCCCGTTCATACCTTCCCTAGTTTTTGAAAAATAAGAAAATCATATTTTACTATATGTGGAATTTTCAGAGTCCGAACGACTTTCTTATATGAAGCGTGACCTATGGTTTTTATCGTCGATTTGGGTGTAATTAGGTGAAATACTACTTCCTACGAAGTTTCCCGTTCATACCTTCCCTAATTTTTGAAAAAAAGAAAATTATGTCTCCGAACCTCACATTTTACTATATGTGGAATTTTCAGAGTCCGAACGACTTCCTTATATGAAGCGTGACCTATGGTTTTTATCGTCGATTTGGGTGTAATTAGGTGAAATACTACTTCCTTCGAAGTTTCCCGTTCATACCTTCCCTAATTTTTGAAAAAAAGAAAATTATGTCTCCGAACCTCACATTTTACTATATGTGGAATTTTCAGAGTCCGAACGACTTTCTTATATGAAGCGTGACCTATGGTTTTTATCGTCGATTTGGGTGTAATTAGGTGAAATACTACTTCCTACGAAGTTTCCCGTTCATACCTTCCCTAATTTTTGAAAAAAAGAAAATTATGTCCCCGAACCTCACATTTTACTATATGTGGAATTTTCAGAGTCCGAACGACTTTCTTATATGAAGCGTGACCTATGGTTTTTATCGTCGATTTGGGTTGAGTTAGGTGAGATACTACTTCCTAAGAAGTTTCCCATTCATACCTTCCCTAGTTTTTGAAAAAAAGAAAATTATGTCTCCGAACCTCACATTTTACTATATGTGGAATTTTCAGAGTCCGAACGACTTTCTTATATGAAGCGTGACCTATGGTTTTTATCGTCGATTTGGGTGTAATTAGGTGAGATACTACTTCCTACGAAGTTTCCCGTTCATACCTTCCCTAATTTTTGAAAAAAAGAAAATTATGTCTCCGAACCTCACATTTTACTATATGTGGAATTTTCAGAGTCCGAACGACTTTCTTATATGAAGCGTGACCTATGGTTTTTATCGTCGATTTGGGTGTAATTAGGTGAAATACTACTTCCTACGAAGTTTCCCGTTCATACCTTCCCTAATTTTTGAAAAAAAGCAAATTATGTCTCCGAACCTCACATTTTACTATATGTGGAATTTTCAGAGTCCGAACGACTTTCTTATATGAAGCGTGACCTATGGTTTTTATCGTCGATTTGGGTGTAATTAGGTGAAATACTACTTCCTACGAAGTTTCCCGTTCATACCTTCCCTAATTTTTGAAAAAAAGAAAATTATGTCTCCGAACCTCACATTTTACTATATGTGGAATTTTCAGAGTCCGAACGACTTTCTTATATGAAGGGTGACCTATGGTTTTTATCGTCGATTTGGGTTGAGTTAGGTGAGATACTACTTCCTACGAAGTTTCCCGTTCATACCTTCCCTAGTTTTTGAAAAATAAGAAAATCATATTTTACTATATGTGGAATTTTCAGAGTCCGAACGACTTTCTTATATGAAGCGTGACCTATGGTTTTTATCGTCGATTTGGGTGTAATTAGGTGACATACTACTTCCTACGAAGTTTCCCGTTCATACCTTCCCTAATTTTTGAAAAAAAGAAAATTATGTCTCCGAACCTCACATTTTACTATATGTGGAATTTTCAGAGTCCGAACGACTTTCTTATATGAAGCGTGACCTATGGTTTTTATCGTCGATTTGGGTTGAGTTAGGTGAGATACTACTTCCTACGAAGTTTCCCGTTCATACCTTCCCTAGTTTTTGAAAAATAAGAAAATCATATTTTACTATATGTGGAATTTTCAGAGTCCGAACGACTTTCTTATATGAGGCGTTACCTATGGTTTTTATCGTCGATTTGGGTGTAATTACGTGAAATACTACTTCCTACGAAGTTTCCCGTTCATACCTTCCCTAATTTTTGAAAAAAAGAAAATTATGTCTCCGAACCTCACATTTTACTATATGTGGAATTTTCAGAGTCCGAACGACTTCCTTATATGAAGCGTGACCTATGGTTTTTATCGTCGATTTGGGTGTAATTAGGTGAAATACTACTACCTTCGAAGTTTCCCGTTCATACCTTCCCTAATTTTTGAAAAAAAGAAAATTATGTCTCCGAACCTCACATTTTACTATATGTGGAATTTTCAGAGTCCGAACGACTTTCTTATATGAAGGGTGACCTATGGTTTTTATCGTCGATTTGGGTTGAGTTAGGTGAGATACTACTTCCTACGAAGTTTCCCGTTCATACCTTTCCTAGTTTTTGAAAAATAAGAAAATCATATTTTACTATATGTTGAATTTTCAGAGTCCGAACGACTTTCTTATATGAAGCGTGACCTATGGTTTTTATCGTCGATTTGGGTGTAATTAGGTGAGATACTACTTCCTACGAAGTTTCCCGTTCATACCCTCCCTAATTTTTGAAAAAAAGAAAATTATGTCTCCGAACCTCACATTTTACTATATGTGGAATTTTCAGAGTCCGAACGACTTTCTTATATGAAGCGTGACCTATGGTTTTTATCGTCGATTTGGGTGTAATTAGGTGAAATACTACTTCCTACGAAGTTTCCCGTTCATACCTTCCCTAATTTTTGAAAAAAAGAAAATTATGTCTCCGAACCTCACATTTTACTATATGTGGAATTTTCAGAGTCCGAACGACTTTCTTATATGAAGCGTGACCTATGGTTTTTATCGTCGATTTGGGTGTAATTAGGTGAAATACTACTTCCTACGAAGTTTCCCGTTCATACCTTCCCTAATTTTTGAAAAAAAGAAAATTATGTCTCCGAACCTCACATTTTACTATATGTGGAATTTTCAGAGTCCGAACGACTTTCTTATATGAAGGGTGACCTATGGTTTTTATCGTCGATTTGGGTTGAGTTAGGTGAGATACTACTTCCTACGAAATTTCCCGTTCATACCTTCCCTAGTTTTTGAAAAATAAGAAAATCATATTTTACTATATGTGGAATTTTCAGAGTCCGAACGACTTTCTTATATGAAGCGTGACCTATGGTTTTTATCGTCGATTTGGGTGTAATTACGTGAAATACTACTTCCTACGAAGTTTCCCGTTCATACCTTCCCTAATTTTTGAAAAAAAGAAAATTATGTCTCCGAACCTCACATTTTACTATATGTGGAATTTTCAGAGTCCGAACGACTTCCTTATATGGAGCGTGACCTATGGTTTTTATCGTCGATTTGGGTGTAATTAGGTGAAATACTACTACCTTCGAAGTTTCCCGTTCATACCTTCCCTAATTTTTGAAAAAAAGAAAATTATGTCTCCGAACCTCACATTTTACTATATGTGGAATTTTCAGAGTCCGAACGACTTTCTTATATGAAGGGTGACCTATGGTTTTTATCGTCGATTTGGGTTGAGTTAGGTGAGATACTACTTCCTACGAAGTTTCCCGTTCATACCTTTCCTAGTTTTTGAAAAATAAGAAAATCATATTTTACTATATGTTGAATTTTCAGAGTCCGAACGACTTTCTTATATGAAGCGTGACCTATGGTTTTTATCGTCGATTTGGGTGTAATTAGGTGAGATACTACTTCCTACGAAGTTTCCCGTTCATACCTTCCCTAATTTTTGAAAAAAAGAAAATTATGTCTCCGAACCTCACATTTTACTATATGTGGAATTTTCAGAGTCCGAACGACTTTCTTATATGAAGCGTGACCTATGGTTTTTATCGTCGATTTGGGTTGAGTTAGGTGAGATACTACTTCCTACGAAGTTTCCCGTTCATACCTTCCCTAGTTTTTGAAAAATAAGAAAATCATATTTTACTATATGTGGAATTTTCAGAGTCCGAACGACTTTCTTATATGAGGCGTTACCTATGGTTTTTATCGTCGATTTGGGTGTAATTACGTGAAATACTACTTCCTACGAAGTTTCCCGTTCATACCTTCCCTAATTTTTGAAAAAAAGAAAATTATGTCTCCGAACCTCACATTTTACTATATGTGGAATTTTCAGAGTCCGAACGACTTCCTTATATGGAGCGTGACCTATGGTTTTTATCGTCGATTTGGGTGTAATTAGGTGAAATACTACTACCTTCGAAGTTTCCCGTTCATACCTTCCCTAATTTTTGAAAAAAAGAAAATTATGTCTCCGAACCTCACATTTTACTATATGTGGAATTTTCAGAGTCCGAACGACTTTCTTATATGAAGGGTGACCTATGGTTTTTATCGTCGATTTGGGTTGAGTTAGGTGAGATACTACTTCCTACGAAGTTTCCCGTTCATACCTTTCCTAGTTTTTGAAAAATAAGAAAATCATATTTTACTATATGTGGAATTTTCAGAGTCCGAACGACTTTCTTATATGAAGCGTGACCTATGGTTTTTATCGTCGATTTGGGTGTAATTAGGTGAGATACTACTTCCTACGAAGTTTCCCGTTCATACCTTCCCTAATTTTTGAAAAAAAGAAAATTATGTCTCCGAACCTCACATTTTACTATATGTGGAATTTTCAGAGTCCGAACGACTTTCTTATATGAAGCGTGACCTATGGTTTTTATCGTCGATTTGGGTTGAGTTAGGTGAGATACTACTTCCTACGAAGTTTCCCGTTCATACCTTCCCTAGTTTTTGAAAAATAAGAAAATCATATTTTACTATATGTGGAATTTTCAGAGTCCGAACGACTTTCTTATATGAGGCGTTACCTATGGTTTTTATCGTCGATTTGGGTGTAATTACGTGAAATACTACTTCCTACGAAGTTTCCCGTTCATACCTTCCCTAATTTTTGAAAAAAAGAAAATTATGTCTCCGAACCTCACATTTTACTATATGTGGAATTTTCAGAGTCCGAACGACTTTCTTATATGAAGCGTGACCTATGGTTTTTATCGTCGATTTGGGTGTAATTAGGTGAAATACTACTTCCTACGAAGTTTCCCGTTCATACCTTCCCTAATTTTTGAAAAAAAGAAAATTATGTCTCCGAACCTCACATTTTACTATATGTGGAATTTTCAGAGTCCGAACGACTTTCTTATATGAAGCGTGACCTATGGTTTTTATCGTCGATTTGGGTGTAATTAGGTGAAATACTACTTCCTACGAAGTTTCCCGTTCATACCTTCCCTAATTTTTGAAAAAAAGAAAATTATGTCTCCGAACCTCACATTTTACTATATGTGGAATTTTCAGAGTCCGAACGACTTTCTTATATGAAGGGTGACCTATGGTTTTTATCGTCGATTTGGGTTGAGTTAGGTGAGATACTACTTCCTACGAAGTTTCCCGTTCATACCTTCCCTAGTTTTTGAAAAATAAGAAAATCATATTTTACTATATGTGGAATTTTCAGAGTCCGAACGACTTTCTTATATGAAGCGTGACCTATGGTTTTTATCGTCGATTTGGGTGTAATTAGGTAACATACTACTTCCTACGAAGTTTCCCGTTCATACCTTCCCTAATTTTTGAAAAAAAGAAAATTATGTCTCCGAACCTCACATTTTACTATATGTGGAATTTTCAGAGTCCGAACGACTTTCTTATATGAAGCGTGACCTATGGTTTTTATCGTCGATTTGGGTGTAATTAGGTGAAATACTACTTCCTTCGAAGTTTCCCGTTCATACCTTCCCTAATTTTTGAAAAAAAGAAAATTATGTCTCCGAACCTCACATTTTACTATATGTGGAATTTTCAGAGTCCGAACGACTTCCTTATATGAAGCGTGACCTATGGTTTTTATCGTCGATTTGGGTGTAATTAGGTGAAATACTACTTCCTTCGAAGTTTGCCGTTCATACCTTCCCTAATTTTTGAAAAAAAGAAAATTATGTCTCCGAACCTCACATTTTACTATATGTGGAATTTTCAGAGTCAGAACGACTTTCTTATATGAAGCGTGACCTATGGTTTTTATCGTCGATTTGGGTGTAATTAGGTGAAATACTACTTCCTACGAAGTTTCCCGTTCATACCTTCCCTAATTTTTGAAAAAAAGAAAATTATGTCTCCGAACCTCACATTTTACTATATGTGGAATTTTCAGAGTCCGAACGACTTTCTTATATGAAGCGTGACCTATGGTTTTTATCGTCGATTTGGGTGTAATTAGGTGACATACTACTTCCTATGAAGTTTCCCGTTCATACCTTCCCTAATTTTTGAAAAAAAGAAAATTATGTCTCCGAACCTCACATTTTACTATATGTGGAATTTTCAGAGTCCGAACGACTTTCTTATATGAAGGGTGACCTATGGTTTTTATCGTCGATTTGGGTTGAGTTAGGTGAGATACTACTTCCTACGAAGTTTCCCGTTCATACCTTCCCTAGTTTTTGAAAAATAAGAAAATCATATTTTACTATATGTGGAATTTTCAGAGTCCGAACGACTTTCTTATATGAAGCGTGACCTATGGTTTTTATCGTCGATTTGGGAGTAATTAGGTGAAATACTACTTCCTACGAAGTTTCCCGTTCATACCTTCCCTAATTTTTGAAAAAAAGAAAATTATGTCTCCGAACCTCACATTTTACTATATGTGGAATTTTCAGAGTCCGAACGACTTCCTTATATGAAGCGTGACCTATGGTTTTTATCGTCGATTTGGGTGTAATTAGGTGAAATACTACTTCCTTCGAAGTTTCCCGTTCATACCTTCCCTAGTTTTTGAAAAAAAGAAAATTATGTCTCCGAACCTCACATTTTACTATATGTGGAATTTTCAGAGTCCGAACGACTTTCTTATATGAACCGTGACCTATGGTTTTTATCGTCGATTTGGGTGTAATTAGGTGAGATACTACTTCCTACGAAGTTTCCCGTTCATACCCCCCCTAATTTTTGAAAAAAAGAAAATTATGTCTCCGAACCTCACATTTTACTATATGTGGAATTTTCAGAGTCCGAACGACTTCCTTATATGGAGCGTGACCTATGGTTTTTATCGTCGATTTGGGTGTAATTAGGTGAAATACTACTACCTTCGAAGTTTCCCGTTCATACCTTCCCTAATTTTTGAAAAAAAGAAAATTATGTCTCCGAACCTCACATTTTACTATATGTGGAATTTTCAGAGTCCGAACGACTTTCTTATATGAAGGGTGACCTATGGTTTTTATCGTCGATTTGGGTTGAGTTAGGTGAGATACTACTTCCTACGAAGTTTCCCGTTCATACCTTTCCTAGTTTTTGAAAAATAAGAAAATCATATTTTACTATATGTTGAATTTTCAGAGTCCGAACGACTTTCTTATATGAAGCGTGACCTATGGTTTTTATCGTCGATTTGGGTGTAATTAGGTGAGATACTACTTCCTACGAAGTTTCCCGTTCATACCTTCCCTAATTTTTGAAAAAAAGAAAATTATGTCTCCGAACCTCACATTTTACTATATGTGGAATTTTCAGAGTCCGAACGACTTTCTTATATGAAGCGTGACCTATGGTTTTTATCGTCGATTTGGGTTGAGTTAGGTGAGATACTACTTCCTACGAAGTTTCCCGTTCATACCTTCCCTAGTTTTTGAAAAATAAGAAAATCATATTTTACTATATGTGGAATTTTCAGAGTCCGAACGACTTTCTTATATGAGGCGTTACCTATGGTTTTTATCGTCGATTTGGGTGTAATTACGTGAAATACTACTTCCTACGAAGTTTCCCGTTCATACCTTCCCTAATTTTTGAAAAAAAGAAAATTATGTCTCCGAACCTCACATTTTACTATATGTGGAATTTTCAGAGTCCGAACGACTTTCTTATATGAAGCGTGACCTATGGTTTTTATCGTCGATTTGGGTGTAATTAGGTGAAATACTACTTCCTACGAAGTTTCCCGTTCATACCTTCCCTAATTTTTGAAAAAAAGAAAATTATGTCTCCGAACCTCACCTTTTACTATATGTGGAATTTTCAGAGTCCGAACGACTTTCTTATATGAAGCGTGACCTATGGTTTTTATCGTCGATTTGGGTGTAATTAGGTGAAATACTACTTCCTACGAAGTTTCCCGTTCATACCTTCCCTAATTTTTGAAAAAAAGAAAATTATGTCTCCGAACCTCACATTTTACTATATGTGGAATTTTCAGAGTCCGAACGACTTTCTTATATGAAGGGTGACCTATGGTTTTTATCGTCGATTTGGGTTGAGTTAGGTGAGATACTACTTCCTACGAAGTTTCCCGTTCATACCTTCCCTAGTTTTTGAAAAATAAGAAAATCATATTTTACTATATGTGGAATTTTCAGAGTCCGAACGACTTTCTTATATGAAGCGTGACCTATGGTTTTTATCGTCGATTTGGGTGTAATTAGGTAACATACTACTTCCTACGAAGTTTCCCGTTCATACCTTCCCTAATTTTTGAAAAAAAGAAAATTATGTCTCCGAACCTCACATTTTACTATATGTGGAATTTTCAGAGTCCGAACGACTTTCTTATATGAAGCGTGACCTATGGTTTTTATCGTCGATTTGGGTGTAATTAGGTGAAATACTACTTCCTTCGAAGTTTCCCGTTCATACCTTCCCTAATTTTTGAAAAAAAGAAAATTATGTCTCCGAACCTCACATTTTACTATATGTGGAATTTTCAGAGTCCGAACGACTTCCTTATATGAAGCGTGACCTATGGTTTTTATCGTCGATTTGGGTGTAATTAGGTGAAATACTACTTCCTTCGAAGTTTGCCGTTCATACCTTCCCTAATTTTTGAAAAAAAGAAAATTATGTCTCCGAACCTCACATTTTACTATATGTGGAATTTTCAGAGTCAGAACGACTTTCTTATATGAAGCGTGACCTATGGTTTTTATCGTCGATTTGGGTGTAATTAGGTGAAATACTACTTCCTACGAAGTTTCCCGTTCATACCTTCCCTAATTTTTGAAAAAAAGAAAATTATGTCTCCGAACCTCACATTTTACTATATGTGGAATTTTCAGAGTCCGAACGACTTTCTTATATGAAGCGTGACCTATGGTTTTTATCGTCGATTTGGGTGTAATTAGGTGACATACTACTTCCTATGAAGTTTCCCGTTCATACCTTCCCTAATTTTTGAAAAAAAGAAAATTATGTCTCCGAACCTCACATTTTACTATATGTGGAATTTTCAGAGTCCGAACGACTTTCTTATATGAAGGGTGACCTATGGTTTTTATCGTCGATTTGGGTTGAGTTAGGTGAGATACTACTTCCTACGAAGTTTCCCGTTCATACCTTCCCTAGTTTTTGAAAAATAAGAAAATCATATTTTACTATATGTGGAATTTTCAGAGTCCGAACGACTTTCTTATATGAAGCGTGACCTATGGTTTTTATCGTCGATTTGGGAGTAATTAGGTGAAATACTACTTCCTACGAAGTTTCCCGTTCATACCTTCCCTAATTTTTGAAAAAAAGAAAATTATGTCTCCGAACCTCACATTTTACTATATGTGGAATTTTCAGAGTCCGAACGACTTCCTTATATGAAGCGTGACCTATGGTTTTTATCGTCGATTTGGGTGTAATTAGGTGAAATACTACTTCCTTCGAAGTTTCCCGTTCATACCTTCCCTAGTTTTTGAAAAAAAGAAAATTATGTCTCCGAACCTCACATTTTACTATATGTGGAATTTTCAGAGTCCGAACGACTTTCTTATATGAACCGTGACCTATGGTTTTTATCGTCGATTTGGGTGTAATTAGGTGAGATACTACTTCCTACGAAGTTTCCCGTTCATACCCCCCCTAATTTTTGAAAAAAAGAAAATTATGTCTCCGAACCTCACATTTTACTATATGTGGAATTTTCAGAGTCCGAACGACTTTCTTATATGAAGCGTGACCTATGGTTTTTATCGTCGATTTGGGTTGAGTTAGGTGAGATACTACTTCCTACGAAGTTTCCCGTTCATACCTTCCCTAGTTTTTGAAAAATAAGAAAATCATATTTTACTATATGTGGAATTTTCAGAGTCCGAACGACTTTCTTATATGAGGCGTTACCTATGGTTTTTATCGTCGATTTGGGTGTAATTACGTGAAATACTACTTCCTACGAAGTTTCCCGTTCATACCTTCCCTAATTTTTGAAAAAAAGAAAATTATGTCTCCGAACCTCACATTTTACTATATGTGGAATTTTCAGAGTCCGAACGACTTCCTTATATGAAGCGTGACCTATGGTTTTTATCGTCGATTTGGGTGTAATTAGGTGAAATACTACTACCTTCGAAGTTTCCCGTTCATACCTTCCCTAATTTTTGAAAAAAAGAAAATTATGTCTCCGAACCTCACATTTTACTATATGTGGAATTTTCAGAGTCCGAACGACTTTCTTATATGAAGGGTGACCTATGGTTTTTATCGTCGATTTGGGTTGAGTTAGGTGAGATACTACTTCCTACGAAGTTTCCCGTTCATACCTTTCCTAGTTTTTGAAAAATAAGAAAATCATATTTTACTATATGTTGAATTTTCAGAGTCCGAACGACTTTCTTATATGAAGCGTGACCTATGGTTTTTATCGTCGATTTGGGTGTAATTAGGTGAGATACTACTTCCTACGAAGTTTCCCGTTCATACCCTCCCTAATTTTTGAAAAAAAGAAAATTATGTCTCCGAACCTCACATTTTACTATATGTGGAATTTTCAGAGTCCGAACGACTTTCTTATATGAAGCGTGACCTATGGTTTTTATCGTCGATTTGGGTGGAATTAGGTGAAATACTACTTCCTACGAAGTTTCCCGTTCATACCTTCCCTAATTTTTGAAAAAAAGAAAATTATGTCTCCGAACCTCACATTTTACTATATGTGGAATTTTCAGAGTCCGAACGACTTTCTTATATGAAGCGTGACCTATGGTTTTTATCGTCGATTTGGGTGTAATTAGGTGAAATACTACTTCCTACGAAGTTTCCCGTTCATACCTTCCCTAGTTTTTGAAAAAAAGAAAATTATGTCTCCGAACCTCACATTTTACTATATGTGGAATTTTCAGAGTCCGAACGACTTTCTTATATGAAGGGTGACCTATGGTTTTTATCGTCGATTTGGGTTGAGTTAGGCGAGATACTACTTCCTACGAAGTTTCCCGTTCATACCTTCCCTAGTTTTTGAAAAATAAGAAAATCATATTTTACTATATGTGGAATTTTCAGAGTCCGAACGACTTTCTTATATGAAGCGTGACCTATGGTTTTTATCGTCGATTTGGGTGTAATTAGGTAACATACTACTTCCTACGAAGTTTCCCGTTCATACCTTCCCTAATTTTTGAAAAAAAGAAAATTATGTCTCCGAACCTCACATTTTACTATATGTGGAATTTTCAGAGTCCGAACGACTTTCTTATATGAAGCGTGACCTATGGTTTTTATCGTCGATTTGGGTGTAATTAGGTGAAATACTACTTCCTTCGAAGTTTCCCGTTCATACCTTCCCTAATTTTTGAAAAAAAGAAAATTATGTCTCCGAACCTCACATTTTACTATATGTGGAATTTTCAGAGTCCGAACGACTTCCTTATATGAAGCGTGACCTATGGTTTTTATCGTCGATTTGGGTGTAATTAGGTGAAATACTACTTCCTTCGAAGTTTGCCGTTCATACCTTCCCTAATTTTTGAAAAAAAGAAAATTATGTCTCCGAACCTCACATTTTACTATATGTGGAATTTTCAGAGTCAGAACGACTTTCTTATATGAAGCGTGACCTATGGTTTTTATCGTCGATTTGGGTGTAATTAGGTGAAATACTACTTCCTACGAAGTTTCCCGTTCATACCTTCCCTAATTTTTGAAAAAAAGAAAATTATGTCTCCGAACCTCACATTTTACTATATGTGGAATTTTCAGAGTCCGAACGACTTTCTTATATGAAGCGTGACCTATGGTTTTTATCGTCGATTTGGGTGTAATTAGGTGATATACTACTTCCTATGAAGTTTCCCGTTCATACCTTCCCTAATTTTTGAAAAAAAGAAAATTATGTCTCCGAACCTCACATTTTACTATATGTGGAATTTTCAGAGTCCGAACGACTTTCTTATATGAAGGGTGACCTATGGTTTTTATCGTCGATTTGGGTTGAGTTAGGTGAGATACTACTTCCTACGAAGTTTCCCGTTCATACCTTCCCTAGTTTTTGAAAAATAAGAAAATCATATTTTACTATATGTGGAATTTTCAGAGTCCGAACGACTTTCTTATATGAAGCGTGACCTATGGTTTTTATCGTCGATTTGGGAGTAATTAGGTGAAATACTACTTCCTACGAAGTTTCCCGTTCATACCTTCCCTAATTTTTGAAAAAAGAAAATTATGTCTCCGAACCTCACATTTTACTATATGTGGAATTTTCAGAGTCCGAACGACTTCCTTATATGAAGCGTGACCTATGGTTTTTATCGTCGATTTGGGTGTAATTAGGTGAAATACTACTTCCTTCGAAGTTTCCCGTTCATACCTTCCCTAGTTTTTGAAAAAAAGAAAATTATGTCTCCGAACCTCACATTTTACTATATGTGGAATTTTCAGAGTCCGAACGACTTTCTTATATGAACCGTGACCTATGGTTTTTATCGTCGATTTGGGTGTAATTAGGTGAGATACTACTTCCTACGAAGTTTCCCGTTCATACCCCCCCTAATTTTTGAAAAAAAGAAAATTATGTCTCCGAACCTCACATTTTACTATATGTGGAATTTTCAGAGTCCGAACGACTTTCTTATATGAAGCGTGACCTATGGTTTTTATCGTCGATTTGGGTGTAATTAGGTGAAATACTACTTCCTACGAAGTTTCCCGTTCATACCTTCCCTAATTTTTGAAAAAAAGAAAATTATGTCTCCGAACCTCACATTTTACTATATGTGGAATTTTCAGAGTCCGAACGACTTTCTTATATGAAGCGTGACCTATGGTTTTTATCGTCGATTTGGGTGTAATTAGGTGAAATACTACTTCCTACGAAGTTTCCCCTTCATACCTTCCCTAATTTTTGAAAAAAAGAAAATTATGTCTCCGAACCTCACATTTTACTATATGTGGAATTTTCAGAGTCCGAACGACTTTCTTATATGAAGCGTGACCTATGGTTTTTATCGTCGATTTGGGTGTAATTAGGTGAAATACTACTTCCTACGAAGTTTCCCGTTCATACCTTCCCTAATTTTTGAAAAAAAGAAAATTATGTCTCCGAACCTCACATTTTACTATATGTGGAATTTTCAGAGTCCGAACGACTTTCTTATATGAAGCGTGACCTATGGTTTTTATCGTCGATTTGGGTGTAATTAGGTGACATACTACTTCCTACGAAGTTTCCCGTTCATACCTTCCCTAATTTTTGAAAAAAAGAAAATTATGTCTCCGAACCTCACATTTTACTATATGTGGAATTTTCAGAGTCCGAACGACTTTCTTATATGAAGCGTGACCTATGGTTTTTATCGTCGATTTGGGTTGAGTTAGGTGAGATACTACTTCCTACGAAGTTTCCCGTTCATACCTTCCCTAGTTTTTGAAAAAAAGAAAATTATGTCTCCGAACCTCACATTTTACTATATGTGGAATTTTCAGAGTCCGAACGACTTTCTTATATGAAGCGTGACCTATGGTTTTTATCGTCGATTTGGGTGTAATTAGGTGAAATACTACTTCCTACGAAGTTTCCCGTTCATACCTTCCCTAATTTTTGAAAAAAAGCAAATTATGTCTCCGAACCTCACATTTTACTATATGTGGAATTTTCAGAGTCCGAACGACTTTCTTATATGAAGGGTGACCTATGGTTTTTATCGTCGATTTGGGTTGAGTTAGGTGAGATACTACTTCCTACGAAGTTTCCTGTTCATACCTTCCCTAGTTTTTGAAAAATAAGAAAATCATATTTTACTATATGTGGAATTTTCAGAGTCCGAACGACTTTCTTATATGAAGCGTGACCTATGGTTTTTATCGTCGATTTGGGTGTAATTAGGTGACATACTACTTCCTACGAAGTTTCCCGTTCATACCTTCCCTAATTTTTGAAAAAAAGAAAATTATGTCTCCGAACCTCACATTTTACTATATGTGGAATTTTCAGAGTCCGAACGACTTTCTTATATGAAGCGTGACCTATGGTTTTTATCGTCGATTTGGGTTGAGTTAGGTGAGATACTGCTTCCTACGAAGTTTCCCGTTCATACCTTCCCTAGTTTTTGAAAAATAAGAAAATCATATTTTACTATATGTGGAATTTTCAGAGTCCGAACGACTTTCTTATATGAAGCGTGACCTATGGTTTTTATCGTCGATTTGGGTGTAATTAGGTGAGATACTACTTCCTACGAAGTTTCCCGTTCATACCCTCCCTAATTTTTGAAAAAAAGAAAATTATGTCTCCGAACCTCACATTTTACTATATGTGGAATTTTCAGAGTCCGAACGACTTTCTTATATGAAGCGTGACCTATGGTTTTTATCGTCGATTTGGGTGTAATTAGGTGAAATACTACTTCCTACGAAGTTTCCCGTTCATACCTTCCCTAATTTTTGAAAAAAAGAAAATTATGTCTCCGAACCTCACATTTTACTATATGTGGAATTTTCAGAGTCCGAACGACTTTCTTATATGAAGCGTGACCTATGGTTTTTATCGTCGATTTGGGTGTAATTAGGTGAAATACTACTTCCTACGAAGTTTCCCGTTCATACCTTCCCTAATTTTTGAAAAAAAGAAAATTATGTCTCCGAACCTCACATTTTACTATATGTGGAATTTTCAGAGTCCGAACGACTTTCTTATATGAAGCGTGACCTATGGTTTTTATCGTCGATTTGGGTTGAGTTAGGTGAGATACTACTTCCTACGAAGTTTCCCGTTCATACCTTCCCTAGTTTTTGAAAAATAAGAAAATCATATTTTACTATATGTGGAATTTTCAGAGTCCGAACGACTTTCTTATATGAAGCGTGACCTATGGTTTTTATCGTCGATTTGGGTTGAGTTAGGTGAGATACTACTTCCTACGACGTTTCCCGTTCATACCTTCCCTAGTTTTTGAAAAATAAGAAAATCATATTTTACTATATGTGGAATTTTCAGAGTCCGAACGACTTTCTTATATGAAGCGTGACCTATGGTTTTTATCGTCGATTTGGGTTGAGTTAGGTGAGATACTACTTCCTACGAAGTTTCCCGTTCATACCTTCCCTAATTTTTGAAAAAAAGAAAATTATGTCTCCGAACCTCACATTTTACTATATGTGGAATTTTCAGAGTCCGAACGACTTTCTTATATGAAGCGTGACCTATGGTTTTTATCGTCGATTTGGGTTGAGTTAGGTGAGATACTACTTCCTACGAAGTTTCCCGTTCATACCTTCCCTAGTTTTTGATAAATAAGAAAATCATATTTTACTATATGTGGAATTTTCAGAGTCCGAACGACTTTCTTATATGAAGCGTGACCTATGGTTTTTATCGTCGATTTGGGTGTAATTAGGTGAAATACTACTTCCTACGAAGTTTCCCGTTCATACCTTCCCTAATTTTTGAAAAAAAGAAAATTATGTCTCCGAACCTCACATTTTACTATATGTGGAATTTTCAGAGTCCGAACGACTTTCTTATATGAAGCGTGACCTATGGTTTTTATCGTCGATTTGGGTGTAATTAGGTGAAATACTACTACCTTCGAAGTTTCCCGTTCATACCTTCCCTAATTTTTGAAAAAAAGAAAATTATGTCTCCGAACCTCACATTTTACTATATGTGGAATTTTCAGAGTCCGAACGACTTTCTTATATGAAGGGTGACCTATGGTTTTTATCGTCGATTTGGGTTGAGTTAGGTGAGATACTACTTCCTACGAAGTTTCCCGTTCATACCTTCCCTAGGTTTTGAAAAATAAGAAAATCATATTTTACTATATGTTGAATTTTCAGAGTCCGAACGACTTTCTTATATGAAGCGTGACCTATGGTTTTTATCGTCGATTTGGGTGTAATTAGGTGAGATACTACTTCCTACGAAGTTTCCCGTTCATACCCTCCCTAATTTTTGAAAAAAAGAAAATTATGTCTCCGAACCTCACATTTTACTATATGTGGAATTTTCAGAGTCCGAACGACTTTCTTATATGAAGCGTGACCTATGGTTTTTATCGTCGATTTGGGTGTAATTAGGTGAAATACTACTTCCTACGAAGTTTCCCGTTCATACCTTCCCTAGTTTTTGAAAAATAAGAAAATCATATTTTACTATATGTGGAATTTTCAGAGTCCGAACGACTTTCTTATATGAAGCGTGACCTATGGTTTTTATCGTCGATTTGGGTTGAGTTAGGTGAGATACTACTTCCTACGACGTTTCCCGTTCATACCTTCCCTAGTTTTTGAAAAATAAGAAAATCATATTTTACTATATGTGGAATTTTCAGAGTCCGAACGACTTTCTTATATGAAGCGTGACCTATGGTTTTTATCGTCGATTTGGGTTGAGTTAGGTGAGATACTACTTCCTACGAAGTTTCCCGTTCATACCTTCCCTAATTTTTGAAAAAAAGAAAATTATGTCTCCGAACCTCACATTTTACTATATGTGGAATTTTCAGAGTCCGAACGACTTTCTTATATGAAGCGTGACCTATGGTTTTTATCGTCGATTTGGGTTGAGTTAGGTGAGATACTACTTCCTACGAAGTTTCCCGTTCATACCTTCCCTAGTTTTTGAAAAATAAGAAAATCATATTTTACTATATGTGGAATTTTCAGAGTCCGAACGACTTTCTTATATGAAGCGTGACCTATGGTTTTTATCGTCGATTTGGGTTGAGTTAGGTGAGATACTACTTCCTACGAAGTTTCCCGTTCATACCTTCCCTAGTTTTTGATAAATAAGAAAATCATATTTTACTATATGTGGAATTTTCAGAGTCCGAACGACTTTCTTATATGAAGCGTGACCTATGGTTTTTATCGTCGATTTGGGTGTAATTAGGTGAAATACTACTTCCTACGAAGTTTCCCGTTCATACCTTCCCTAATTTTTGAAAAAAAGAAAATTATGTCTCCGAACCTCACATTTTACTATATGTGGAATTTTCAGAGTCCGAACGACTTCCTTATATGAAGCGTGACCTATGGTTTTTATCGTCGATTTGGGTGTAATTAGGTGAAATACTACTTCCTTCGAAGTTTGCCGTTCATACCTTCCCTAATTTTTGAAAAAAAGAAAATTATGTCTCCGAACCTCACATTTTACTATATGTGGAATTTTCAGAGTCAGAACGACTTTCTTATATGAAGCGTGACCTATGGTTTTTATCGTCGATTTGGGTGTAATTAGGTGAAATACTACTTCCTACGAAGTTTCCCGTTCATACCTTCCCTAATTTTTGAAAAAAAGAAAATTATGTCTCCGAACCTCACATTTTACTATATGTGGAATTTTCAGAGTCCGAACGACTTTCTTATATGAAGCGTGACCTATGGTTTTTATCGTCGATTTGGGTGTAATTAGGTGATATACTACTTCCTATGAAGTTTCCCGTTCATACCTTCCCTAATTTTTGAAAAAAAGAAAATTATGTCTCCGAACCTCACATTTTACTATATGTGGAATTTTCAGAGTCCGAACGACTTTCTTATATGAAGGGTGACCTATGGTTTTTATCGTCGATTTGGGTTGAGTTAGGTGAGATACTACTTCCTACGAAGTTTCCCGTTCATACCTTCCCTAGTTTTTGAAAAATAAGAAAATCATATTTTACTATATGTGGAATTTTCAGAGTCCGAACGACTTTCTTATATGAAGCGTGACCTATGGTTTTTATCGTCGATTTGGGAGTAATTAGGTGAAATACTACTTCCTACGAAGTTTCCCGTTCATACCTTCCCTAATTTTTGAAAAAAGAAAATTATGTCTCCGAACCTCACATTTTACTATATGTGGAATTTTCAGAGTCCGAACGACTTCCTTATATGAAGCGTGACCTATGGTTTTTATCGTCGATTTGGGTGTAATTAGGTGAAATACTACTTCCTTCGAAGTTTCCCGTTCATACCTTCCCTAGTTTTTGAAAAAAAGAAAATTATGTCTCCGAACCTCACATTTTACTATATGTGGAATTTTCAGAGTCCGAACGACTTTCTTATATGAACCGTGACCTATGGTTTTTATCGTCGATTTGGGTGTAATTAGGTGAGATACTACTTCCTACGAAGTTTCCCGTTCATACCCCCCCTAATTTTTGAAAAAAAGAAAATTATGTCTCCGAACCTCACATTTTACTATATGTGGAATTTTCAGAGTCCGAACGACTTTCTTATATGAAGCGTGACCTATGGTTTTTATCGTCGATTTGGGTGTAATTAGGTGAAATACTACTTCCTACGAAGTTTCCCGTTCATACCTTCCCTAATTTTTGAAAAAAAGAAAATTATGTCTCCGAACCTCACATTTTACTATATGTGGAATTTTCAGAGTCCGAACGACTTTCTTATATGAAGCGTGACCTATGGTTTTTATCGTCGATTTGGGTGTAATTAGGTGAAATACTACTTCCTACGAAGTTTCCCCTTCATACCTTCCCTAATTTTTGAAAAAAAGAAAATTATGTCTCCGAACCTCACATTTTACTATATGTGGAATTTTCAGAGTCCGAACGACTTTCTTATATGAAGCGTGACCTATGGTTTTTATCGTCGATTTGGGTGTAATTAGGTGAAATACTACTTCCTACGAAGTTTCCCGTTCATACCTTCCCTAGTTTTTGAAAAAAAGAAAATTATGTCTCCGAACCTCACATTTTACTATATGTGGAATTTTCAGAGTCCGAACGACTTTCTTATATGAAGCGTGACCTATGGTTTTTATCGTCGATTTGGGTGTAATTAGGTGACATACTACTTCCTACGAAGTTTCCCGTTCATACCTTCCCTAATTTTTGAAAAAAAGAAAATTATGTCTCCGAACCTCACATTTTACTATATGTGGAATTTTCAGAGTCCGAACGACTTTCTTATATGAAGCGTGACCTATGGTTTTTATCGTCGATTTGGGTTGAGTTAGGTGAGATACTACTTCCTACGAAGTTTCCCGTTCATACCTTCCCTAGTTTTTGAAAAAAAGAAAATTATGTCTCCGAACCTCACATTTTACTATATGTGGAATTTTCAGAGTCCGAACGACTTTCTTATATGAAGCGTGACCTATGGTTTTTATCGTCGATTTGGGTGTAATTAGGTGAAATACTACTTCCTACGAAGTTTCCCGTTCATACCTTCCCTAATTTTTGAAAAAAAGCAAATTATGTCTCCGAACCTCACATTTTACTATATGTGGAATTTTCAGAGTCCGAACGACTTTCTTATATGAAGGGTGACCTATGGTTTTTATCGTCGATTTGGGTTGAGTTAGGTGAGATACTACTTCCTACGAAGTTTCCCGTTCATACCTTCCCTAGTTTTTGAAAAATAAGAAAATCATATTTTACTATATGTGGAATTTTCAGAGTCCGAACGACTTTCTTATATGAAGCGTGACCTATGGTTTTTATCGTCGATTTGGGTGTAATTAGGTGACATACTACTTCCTACGAAGTTTCCCGTTCATACCTTCCCTAATTTTTGAAAAAAAGAAAATTATGTCTCCGAACCTCACATTTTACTATATGTGGAATTTTCAGAGTCCGAACGACTTTCTTATATGAAGCGTGACCTATGGTTTTTATCGTCGATTTGGGTTGAGTTAGGTGAGATACTGCTTCCTACGAAGTTTCCCGTTCATACCTTCCCTAGTTTTTGAAAAATAAGAAAATCATATTTTACTATATGTGGAATTTTCAGAGTCCGAACGACTTTCTTATATGAAGCGTGACCTATGGTTTTTATCGTCGATTTGGGTGTAATTAGGTGAGATACTACTTCCTACGAAGTTTCCCGTTCATACCCTCCCTAATTTTTGAAAAAAAGAAAATTATGTCTCCGAACCTCACATTTTACTATATGTGGAATTTTCAGAGTCCGAACGACTTTCTTATATGAAGCGTGACCTATGGTTTTTATCGACGATTTGGGTGTAATTAGGTGAAATACTACTTCCTACGAAGTTTCCCGTTCATACCTTCCCTAATTTTTGAAAAAAAGAAAATTATGTCTCCGAACCTCACATTTTACTATATGTGGAATTTTCAGAGTCCGAACGACTTTCTTATATGAAGCGTGACCTATGGTTTTTATCGTCGATTTGGGTGTAATTAGGTGAAATACTACTTCCTACGAAGTTTCCCGTTCATACCTTCCCTAATTTTTGAAAAAAAGAAAATTATGTCTCCGAACCTCACATTTTACTATATGTGGAATTTTCAGAGTCCGAACGACTTTCTTATATGAAGCGTGACCTATGGTTTTTATCGTCGATTTGGGTTGAGTTAGGCGAGATACTACTTCCTACGAAGTTTCCCGTTCATACCTTCCCTAGTTTTTGAAAAATAAGAAAATCATATTTTACTATATGTGGAATTTTCAGAGTCCGAACGACTTTCTTATATGAAGCGTGACCTATGGTTTTTATCGTCGATTTGGGTTGAGTTAGGTGAGATACTACTTCCTACGACGTTTCCCGTTCATACCTTCCCTAGTTTTTGAAAAATAAGAAAATCATATTTTACTATATGTGGAATTTTCAGAGTCCGAACGACTTTCTTATATGAAGCGTGACCTATGGTTTTTATCGTCGATTTGGGTTGAGTTAGGTGAGATACTACTTCCTACGAAGTTTCCCGTTCATACCTTCCCTAATTTTTGAAAAAAAGAAAATTATGTCTCCGAACCTCACATTTTACTATATGTGGAATTTTCAGAGTCCGAACGACTTTCTTATATGAAGCGTGACCTATGGTTTTTATCGTCGATTTGGGTTGAGTTAGGTGAGATACTACTTCCTACGAAGTTTCCCGTTCATACCTTCCCTAGTTTTTGATAAATAAGAAAATCATATTTTACTATATGTGGAATTTTCAGAGTCCGAACGACTTTCTTATATGAAGCGTGACCTATGGTTTTTATCGTCGATTTGGGTGTAATTAGGTGAAATACTACTTCCTACGAAGTTTCCCGTTCATACCTTCCCTAATTTTTGAAAAAAAGAAAATTATGTCTCCGAACCTCACATTTTACTATATGTGGAATTTTCAGAGTCCGAACGACTTTCTTATATGAAGCGTGACCTATGGTTTTTATCGTCGATTTGGGTGTAATTAGGTGAAATACTACTACCTTCGAAGTTTCCCGTTCATACCTTCCCTAATTTTTGAAAAAAAGAAAATTATGTCTCCGAACCTCACATTTTACTATATGTGGAATTTTCAGAGTCCGAACGACTTTCTTATATGAAGGGTGACCTATGGTTTTTATCGTCGATTTGGGTTGAGTTAGGTGAGATACTACTTCCTACGAAGTTTCCCGTTCATACCTTCCCTAGGTTTTGAAAAATAAGAAAATCATATTTTACTATATGTTGAATTTTCAGAGTCCGAACGACTTTCTTATATGAAGCGTGACCTATGGTTTTTATCGTCGATTTGGGTGTAATTAGGTGAGATACTACTTCCTACGAAGTTTCCCGTTCATACCCTCCCTAATTTTTGAAAAAAAGAAAATTATGTCTCCGAACCTCACATTTTACTATATGTGGAATTTTCAGAGTCCGAACGACTTTCTTATATGAAGCGTGACCTATGGTTTTTATCGTCGATTTGGGTGTAATTAGGTGAAATACTACTTCCTACGAAGTTTCCCGTTCATACCTTCCCTAGTTTTTGAAAAATAAGAAAATCATATTTTACTATATGTGGAATTTTCAGAGTCCGAACGACTTTCTTATATGAAGCGTGACCTATGGTTTTTATCGTCGATTTGGGTTGAGTTAGGTGAGATACTACTTCCTACGACGTTTCCCGTTCATACCTTCCCTAGTTTTTGAAAAATAAGAAAATCATATTTTACTATATGTGGAATTTTCAGAGTCCGAACGACTTTCTTATATGAAGCGTGACCTATGGTTTTTATCGTCGATTTGGGTTGAGTTAGGTGAGATACTACTTCCTACGAAGTTTCCCGTTCATACCTTCCCTAATTTTTGAAAAAAAGAAAATTATGTCTCCGAACCTCACATTTTACTATATGTGGAATTTTCAGAGTCCGAACGACTTTCTTATATGAAGCGTGACCTATGGTTTTTATCGTCGATTTGGGTTGAGTTAGGTGAGATACTACTTCCTACGAAGTTTCCCGTTCATACCTTCCCTAGTTTTTGAAAAATAAGAAAATCATATTTTACTATATGTGGAATTTTCAGAGTCCGAACGACTTTCTTATATGAAGCGTGACCTATGGTTTTTATCGTCGATTTGGGTTGAGTTAGGTGAGATACTACTTCCTACGAAGTTTCCCGTTCATACCTTCCCTAGTTTTTGATAAATAAGAAAATCATATTTTACTATATGTGGAATTTTCAGAGTCCGAACGACTTTCTTATATGAAGCGTGACCTATGGTTTTTATCGTCGATTTGGGTGTAATTAGGTGAAATACTACTTCCTACGAAGTTTCCCGTTCATACCTTCCCTAATTTTTGAAAAAAAGAAAATTATGTCTCCGAACCTCACATTTTACTATATGTGGAATTTTCAGAGTCCGAACGACTTCCTTATATGAAGCGTGACCTATGGTTTTTATCGTCGATTTGGGTGTAATTAGGTGAAATACTACTACCTTCGAAGTTTCCCGTTCATACCCTCCCTAATTTTTGAAAAAAAGAAAATTATGTCTCCGAACCTCACATTTTACTATATGTGGAATTTTCAGAGTCCGAACGACTTTCTTATATGAAGGGTGACCTATGGTTTTTATCGTCGATTTGGGTTGAGTTAGGTGAGATACTACTTCCTACGAAGTTTCCCGTTCATACCTTCCCTAGTTTTTGAAAAATAAGAAAATCATATTTTACTATATGTTGAATTTTCAGAGTCCGAACGACTTTCTTATATGAAGCGTGACCTATGGTTTTTATCGTCGATTTGGGTGTAATTAGGTGAGATACTACTTCCTACGAAGTTTCCCGTTCATACCCTCCCTAATTTTTGAAAAAAAGAAAATTATGTCTCCGAACCTCACATTTTACTATATGTGAAATTTTCAGAGTCCGAACGACTTTCTTATATGAAGCGTGACCTATGGTTTTTATCGTCGATTTGGGTGTAATTAGGTGAAATACTACTTCCTACGAAGTTTCCTGTTCATACCTTCCCTAATTTTTGAAAAAAAGAAAATTATGTCTCCGAACCTCACATTTTACTATATGTGGAATTTTCAGAGTCCGAACGACTTTCTTATATGAAGCGTGACCTATGGTTTTTATCGTCGATTTGGGTGTAATTAGGTGAAATACTACTTCCTACGAAGTTTCCCGTTCATACCTTCCCTAATTTTTGAAAAAAAGAAAATTATGTCTCCGAACCTCACATTTTACTATATGTGGAATTTTCAGAGTCCGAACGACTTTCTTATATGAAGCGTGACCTATGGTTTTTATCGTCGATTTGGGTTGAGTTAGGTGAGATACTACTTCCTACGAAGTTTCCCGTTCATACCTTCCCTAGTTTTTGAAAAATAAGAAAATCATATTTTACTATATGTGGAATTTTCAGAGTCCGAACGACTTTCTTATATGAAGCGTGACCTATGGTTTTTATCGTCGATTTGGGTTGAGTTAGGTGAGATACTACTTCCTACGACGTTTCCCGTTCATACCTTCCCTAGTTTTTGAAAAAAAGAAAATTATGTCTCCGAACCTCACATTTTACTATATGTGGAATTTTCAGAGTCCGAACGACTTTCTTATATGAAGCGTGACCTATGGTTTTTATCGTCGATTTGGGTGTAATTAGGTGAAATACTACTTCCTACGAAGTTTCCCGTTCATACCTTCCCTAATTTTTGAAAAAAAGAAAATTATGTCTCCGAACCTCACATTTTACTATATGTGGAATTTTCAGAGTCCGAACGACTTTCTTATATGAAGCGTGACCTATGGTTTTTATCGTCGATTTGGCTGTAATTAGGTGAAATACTACTTCCTACGAAGTTTCCCGTTCATACCTTCCCTAATTTTTGAAAAAAAGAAAATTATGTCTCCGAACCTCACATTTTACTATATGTGGAATTTTCAGAGTCCGAACGACTTTCTTATATGAAGCGTGACCTATGGTTTTTATCGTCGATTTGGCTGTAATTAGGTGAAATACTACTTCCTACGAAGTTTCCCGTTCATACCTTCCCTAATTTTTGAAAAAAAGAAAATTATGTCTCCGAACCTCACATTTTACTATATGTGCAATTTTCAGAGTCCGAACGACATTCTTATATGAAGCGTGACCTATGGTTTTTATCGTCGATTTGGCTGTAATTAGGTGAAATACTACTTCCTACGAAGTTTCCCGTTCATACCTTCCCTAATTTTTGAAAAAAAGAAAATTATGTCTCCGAACCTCACATTTTACTATATGTGCAATTTTCAGAGTCCGAACGACTTTCTTATATGAAACGTGACCTATGGTTTTTATCGTCGATTTGGGTTGAATTAGGTGAGATACTACTTCCTACGAAGTTTCCCGTTCATACCTTCCCTAGTTTTTGAAAAAAAGAAAATTATGTCTCCGAACCTCACATTTTACTATATGTGGAATTTTCAGAGTCCGAACGACTTTCTTATATGAAGCGTGACCTATGGTTTTTATCGTCGATTTGGGTTGAGTTAGGTGAGATACTACTTCCTACGAAGTTTCCCGTTCATACCTTCCCTAGTTTTTGAAAAATAAGAAAATCATGTTTTACTATATGTGGAATTTTCAGAGTCCGAACGACTTTCTTATATGAAGTGTGACCTATGGTTTTTATCGTCGATTTGGGTGTAATTAGGTGAAATACTACTTCCTACGAAGTTTCCCGTTCATACCTTCCCTAATTTTTGAAAAAAAGAAAATTATGTCTCCGAACCTCACATTTTACTATATGTGGAATTTTCAGAGTCCGAACGACATTCTTATATGAAGCGTGACCTATGGTTTTTATCGTCGATTTGGGTGTAATTAGGTGAAATACTACTTCCTACGAAGTTTCCCGTTCATACCTTCCCTAATTTTTGAAAAAAAGAAAATTATGTCTCCGAACCTCACATTTTACTATATGTGGAATTTTCAGAGTCCGAACGACTTTCTTATATGAAACGTGACCTATGGTTTTTATCGTCGATTTGGGTTGAATTAGGTGAGATACTACTTCCTACGAAGTTTCCCGTTCATACCTTCCCTAGTTTTTGATAAATAAGAAAATCATATTTTACTATATGTGGAATTTTCAGAGTCCGAACGACTTTCTTATATGAAGCGTGACCTATGGTTTTTATCGTCGATTTGGGTGTAATTAGGTGAAATACTACTTCCTACGAAGTTTCCCGTTCATACCTTCCCTAATTTTTGAAAAAAAGAAAATTATGTCTCCGAACCTCACATTTTACTATATGTGGAATTTTCAGAGTCCGAACGACTTCCTTATATGAAGCGTGACCTATGGTTTTTATCGTCGATTTGGGTGTAATTAGGTGAAATACTACTACCTTCGAAGTTTCCCGTTCATACCTTCCCTAATTTTTGAAAAAAAGAAAATTATGTCTCCGAACCTCACATTTTACTATATGTGGAATTTTCAGAGTCCGAACGACTTTCTTATATGAAGGGTGACCTATGGTTTTTATCGTCGATTTGGGTTGAGTTAGGTGAGATACTACTTCCTACGAAGTTTCCCGTTCATACCTTCCCTAGTTTTTGAAAAATAAGAAAATCATATTTTACTATATGTGGAATTTTCAGAGTCCGAACGACTTTCTTATATGAAGCGTGACCTATGGTTTTTATCGTCGATTTGGGTTGAGTTAGGTGAGATACTACTTCCTACGAAGTTTCCCGTTCATACCTTCCCTAGTTTTTGATAAATAAGAAAATCATATTTTACTATATGTGGAATTTTCAGAGTCCGAACGACTTTCTTATATGAAGCGTGACCTATGGTTTTTATCGTCGATTTGGGTGTAATTAGGTGAAATACTACTTCCTACGAAGTTTCCCGTTCATACCTTCCCTAATTTTTGAAAAAAAGAAAATTATGTCTCCGAACCTCACATTTTACTATATGTGGAATTTTCAGAGTCCGAACGACTTCCTTATATGAAGCGTGACCTATGGTTTTTATCGTCGATTTGGGTGTAATTAGGTGAAATACTACTACCTTCGAAGTTTCCCGTTCATACCTTCCCTAATTTTTGAAAAAAAGAAAATTATGTCTCCGAACCTCACATTTTACTATATGTGGAATTTTCAGAGTCCGAACGACTTTCTTATATGAAGGGTGACCTATGGTTTTTATCGTCGATTTGGGTTGAGTTAGGTGAGATACTACTTCCTACGAAGTTTCCCGTTCATACCTTCCCTAGTTTTTGAAAAATAAGAAAATCATATTTTACTATATGTTGAATTTTCAGAGTCCGAACGACTTTCTTATATGAAGCGTGACCTATGGTTTTTATCGTCGATTTGGGTGTAATTAGGTGAGATACTACTTCCTACGAAGTTTCCCGTTCATACCCTCCCTAATTTTTGAAAAAAAGAAAATTATGTCTCCGAACCTCACATTTTACTATATGTGAAATTTTCAGAGTCCGAACGACTTTCTTATATGAAGCGTGACCTATGGTTTTTATCGTCGATTTGGGTGTAATTAGGTGAAATACTACTTCCTACGAAGTTTCCTGTTCATACCTTCCCTAATTTTTGAAAAAAAGAAAATTATGTCTCCGAACCTCACATTTTACTATATGTGGAATTTTCAGAGTCCGAACGACTTTCTTATATGAAGCGTGACCTATGGTTTTTATCGTCGATTTGGGTGTAATTAGGTGAAATACTACTTCCTACGAAGTTTCCCGTTCATACCTTCCCTAATTTTTGAAAAAAAGAAAATTATGTCTCCGAACCTCACATTTTACTATATGTGGAATTTTCAGAGTCCGAACGACTTTCTTATATGAAGCGTGACCTATGGTTTTTATCGTCGATTTGGGTTGAGTTAGGTGAGATACTACTTCCTACGAAGTTTCCCGTTCATACCTTCCCTAGTTTTTGAAAAATAAGAAAATCATATTTTACTATATGTGGAATTTTCAGAGTCCGAACGACTTTCTTATATGAAGCGTGACCTATGGTTTTTATCGTCGATTTGGGTTGAGTTAGGTGAGATACTACTTCCTACGACGTTTCCCGTTCATACCTTCCCTAGTTTTTGAAAAAAAGAAAATTATGTCTCCGAACCTCACATTTTACTATATGTGGAATTTTCAGAGTCCGAACGACTTTCTTATATGAAGCGTGACCTATGGTTTTTATCGTCGATTTGGGTGTAATTAGGTGAAATACTACTTCCTACGAAGTTTCCCGTTCATACCTTCCCTAATTTTTGAAAAAAAGAAAATTATGTCTCCGAACCTCACATTTTACTATATGTGGAATTTTCAGAGTCCGAACGACTTTCTTATATGAAGCGTGACCTATGGTTTTTATCGTCGATTTGGCTGTAATTAGGTGAAATACTACTTCCTACGAAGTTTCCCGTTCATACCTTCCCTAATTTTTGAAAAAAAGAAAATTATGTCTCCGAACCTCACATTTTACTATATGTGGAATTTTCAGAGTCCGAACGACTTTCTTATATGAAGCGTGACCTATGGTTTTTATCGTCGATTTGGCTGTAATTAGGTGAAATACTACTTCCTACGAAGTTTCCCGTTCATACCTTCCCTAATTTTTGAAAAAAAGAAAATTATGTCTCCGAACCTCACATTTTACTATATGTGCAATTTTCAGAGTCCGAACGACATTCTTATATGAAGCGTGACCTATGGTTTTTATCGTCGATTTGGCTGTAATTAGGTGAAATACTACTTCCTACGAAGTTTCCCGTTCATACCTTCCCTAATTTTTGAAAAAAAGAAAATTATGTCTCCGAACCTCACATTTTACTATATGTGCAATTTTCAGAGTCCGAACGACTTTCTTATATGAAACGTGACCTATGGTTTTTATCGTCGATTTGGGTTGAATTAGGTGAGATACTACTTCCTACGAAGTTTCCCGTTCATACCTTCCCTAGTTTTTGAAAAAAAGAAAATTATGTCTCCGAACCTCACATTTTACTATATGTGGAATTTTCAGAGTCCGAACGACTTTCTTATATGAAGCGTGACCTATGGTTTTTATCGTCGATTTGGGTTGAGTTAGGTGAGATACTACTTCCTACGAAGTTTCCCGTTCATACCTTCCCTAGTTTTTGAAAAATAAGAAAATCATGTTTTACTATATGTGGAATTTTCAGAGTCCGAACGACTTTCTTATATGAAGTGTGACCTATGGTTTTTATCGTCGATTTGGGTGTAATTAGGTGAAATACTACTTCCTACGAAGTTTCCCGTTCATACCTTCCCTAATTTTTGAAAAAAAGAAAATTATGTCTCCGAACCTCACATTTTACTATATGTGGAATTTTCAGAGTCCGAACGACATTCTTATATGAAGCGTGACCTATGGTTTTTATCGTCGATTTGGGTGTAATTAGGTGAAATACTACTTCCTACGAAGTTTCCCGTTCATACCTTCCCTAATTTTTGAAAAAAAGAAAATTATGTCTCCGAACCTCACATTTTACTATATGTGGAATTTTCAGAGTCCGAACGACTTTCTTATATGAAACGTGACCTATGGTTTTTATCGTCGATTTGGGTTGAATTAGGTGAGATACTACTTCCTACGAAGTTTCCCGTTCATACCTTCCCTAGTTTTTGAAAAAAAGAAAATTATGTCTCCGAACCTCACATTTTACTATATGTGGAATTTTCAGAGTCCGAACGACTTTCTTATATGAAGCGTGACCTATGGTTTTTATCGTCGATTTGGGTGTAATTAGGTGAAATACTACTTCCTACGAAGTTTCCCGTTCATACCTTCCCTAATTTTTGAAAAAAAGAAAATTATGTCTCCGAACCTCACATTTTACTATATGTGGAATTTTCAGAGTCCGAACGACATTCTTATATGAAGCGTGACCTATGGTTTTTATCGTCGATTTGGCTGTAATTAGGTGAAATACTACTTCCTACGAAGTTTCCCGTTCATACCTTCCCTAATTTTTGAAAAAAAGAAAATTATGTCTCCGAACCTCACATTTTACTATATGTGCAATTTTCAGAGTCCGAACGACTTTCTTATATGAAACGTGACCTATGGTTTTTATCGTCGATTTGGGTTGAATTAGGTGAGATACTACTTCCTACGAAGTTTCCCGTTCATACCTTCCCTAGTTTTTGAAAAAAAGAAAATTATGTCTCCGAACCTCACATTTTACTATATGTGGAATTTTCAGAGTCCGAACGACTTTCTTATATGAAGCGTGACCTATGGTTTTTATCGTCGATTTGGGTTGAGTTAGGTGAGATACTACTTCCTACGAAGTTTCCCGTTCATACCTTCCCTAGTTTTTGAAAAATAAGAAAATCATGTTTTACTATATGTGGAATTTTCAGAGTCCGAACGACTTTCTTATATGAAGCGTGACCTATGGTTTTTATCGTCGATTTGGGTGTAATTAGGTGAAATACTACTTCCTACGAAGTTTCCCGTTCATACCTTCCCTAATTTTTGAAAAAAAGAAAATTATGTCTCCGAACCTCACATTTTACTATATGTGGAATTTTCAGAGTCCGAACGACTTTCTTATATGAAGCGTGACCTATGGTTTTTATCGTCGATTTGGGTGTAATTAGGTGAAATACTACTTCCTACGAAGTTTCCCGTTGATACCTTCCCTAATTTTTGAAAAAAAGAAAATTATGTCTCCGAACCTCACATTTTACTATATGTGGAATTTTCAGAGTCCGAACGACTTTCTTATATGAAGCGTGACCTATGGTTTTTATCGTCGATTTGGGTTGAGTTAGGTGAGATACTACTTCCTACGAAGTTTCCCGTTCATACCTTCCCTAGTTTTTGAAAAATAAGAAAATCATGTTTTACTATATGTGGAATTTTCAGAGTCCGAACGACTTTCTTATATGAAGCGTGACCTATGGTTTTTATCGTCGATTTGGGTGTAATTAGGTGAAATACTACTTCCTACGAAGTTTCCCGTTCATACCTTCCCTAATTTTTGAAAAAAAGAAAATTATGTCTCCGAACCTCACATTTTACTATATGTGGAATTTTCAGAGTCCGAACGACTTTCTTATATGAAGCGTGACCTATGGTTTTTATCGTCGATTTGGCTGTAATTAGGTGAAATACTACTTCCTACGAAGTTTCCCGTTCATACCTTCCCTAATTTTTGAAAAAAAGAAAATTATGTCTCCGAACCTCACATTTTACTATATGTGCAATTTTCAGAGTCCGAACGACTTTCTTATATGAAGCGTGACCTATGGTTTTTATCGTCGATTTGGGTTGAATTAGGTGAGATACTACTTCCTACGAAGTTTCCCGTTCATACCTTCCCTAGTTTTTGAAAAAAAGAAAATTATGTCTCCGAACCTCACATTTTACTATATGTGGAATTTTCAGAGTCCGAACGACTTTCTTATATGAAGCGTGACCTATGGTTTTTATCGTCGATTTGGGTTGAGTTAGGTGAGATACTACTTCCTACGAAGTTTCCCGTTCATACCTTCCCTAGTTTTTGAAAAATAAGAAAATCATGTTTTACTATATGTGGAATTTTCAGAGTCCGAACGACTTTCTTATATGAAGTGTGACCTATGGTTTTTATCGTCGATTTGGGTGTAATTAGGTGAAATACTACTTCCTACGAAGTTTCCCGTTCATACCTTCCCTAATTTTTGAAAAAAAGAAAATTATGTCTCCGAACCTCACATTTTACTATATGTGGAATTTTCAGAGTCCGAACGACATTCTTATATGAAGCGTGACCTATGGTTTTTATCGTCGATTTGGGTGTAATTAGGTGAAATACTACTTCCTACGAAGTTTCCCGTTCATACCTTCCCTAATTTTTGAAAAAAAGAAAATTATGTCTCCGAACCTCACATTTTACTATATGTGGAATTTTCAGAGTCCGAACGACTTTCTTATATGAAACGTGACCTATGGTTTTTATCGTCGATTTGGGTTGAATTAGGTGAGATACTACTTCCTACGAAGTTTCCCGTTCATACCTTCCCTAGTTTTTGAAAAAAAGAAAATTATGTCTCCGAACCTCACATTTTACTATATGTGGAATTTTCAGAGTCCGAACGACTTTCTTATATGAAGCGTGACCTATGGTTTTTATCGTCGATTTGGGTGTAATTAGGTGAAATACTACTTCCTACGAAGTTTCCCGTTCATACCTTCCCTAATTTTTGAAAAAAAGAAAATTATGTCTCCGAACCTCACATTTTACTATATGTGGAATTTTCAGAGTCCGAACGACATTCTTATATGAAGCGTGACCTATGGTTTTTATCGTCGATTTGGCTGTAATTAGGTGAAATACTACTTCCTACGAAGTTTCCCGTTCATACCTTCCCTAATTTTTGAAAAAAAGAAAATTATGTCTCCGAACCTCACATTTTACTATATGTGCAATTTTCAGAGTCCGAACGACTTTCTTATATGAAGCGTGACCTATGGTTTTTATCGTCGATTTGGGTTGAATTAGGTGAGATACTACTTCCTACGAAGTTTCCCGTTCATACCTTCCCTAGTTTTTGAAAAAAAGAAAATTATGTCTCCGAACCTCACATTTTACTATATGTGGAATTTTCAGAGTCCGAACGACTTTCTTATATGAAGCGTGACCTATGGTTTTTATCGTCGATTTGGGTTGAGTTAGGTGAGATACTACTTCCTACGAAGTTTCCCGTTCATACCTTCCCTAGTTTTTGAAAAATAAGAAAATCATGTTTTACTATATGTGGAATTTTCAGAGTCCGAACGACTTTCTTATATGAAGCGTGACCTATGGTTTTTATCGTCGATTTGGGTGTAATTAGGTGAAATACTACTTCCTACGAAGTTTCCCGTTCATACCTTCCCTAATTTTTGAAAAAAAGAAAATTATGTCTCCGAACCTCACATTTTACTATATGTGGAATTTTCAGAGTCCGAACGACTTTCTTATATGAAGCGTGACCTATGGTTTTTATCGTCGATTTGGGTGTAATTAGGTGAAATACTACTTCCTACGAAGTTTCCCGTTGATACCTTCCCTAATTTTTGAAAAAAAGAAAATTATGTCTCCGAACCTCACATTTTACTATATGTGGAATTTTCAGAGTCCGAACGACTTTCTTATATGAAGCGTGACCTATGGTTTTTATCGTCGATTTGGGTTGAGTTAGGTGAGATACTACTTCCTACGAAGTTTCCCGTTCATACCTTCCCTAGTTTTTGAAAAATAAGAAAATCATGTTTTACTATATGTGGAATTTTCAGAGTCCGAACGACTTTCTTATATGAAGCGTGACCTATGGTTTTTATCGTCGATTTGGGTGTAATTAGGTGAAATACTACTTCCTACGAAGTTTCCCGTTCATACCTTCCCTAATTTTTGAAAAAAAGAAAATTATGTCTCCGAACCTCACATTTTACTATATGTGGAATTTTCAGAGTCCGAACGACTTTCTTATATGAAGCGTGACCTATGGTTTTTATCGTCGATTTGGCTGTAATTAGGTGAAATACTACTTCCTACGAAGTTTCCCGTTCATACCTTCCCTAATTTTTGAAAAAAAGAAAATTATGTCTCCGAACCTCACATTTTACTATATGTGCAATTTTCAGAGTCCGAACGACTTTCTTATATGAAGCGTGACCTATGGTTTTTATCGTCGATTTGGGTTGAATTAGGTGAGATACTACTTCCTACGAAGTTTCCCGTTCATACCTTCCCTAGTTTTTGAAAAAAAGAAAATTATGTCTCCGAACCTCACATTTTACTATATGTGGAATTTTCAGAGTCCGAACGACTTTCTTATATGAAGCGTGACCTATGGTTTTTATCGTCGATTTGGGTTGAGTTAGGTGAGATACTACTTCCTACGAAGTTTCCCGTTCATACCTTCCCTAGTTTTTGAAAAATAAGAAAATCATGTTTTACTATATGTGGAATTTTCAGAGTCCGAACGACTTTCTTATATGAAGCGTGACCTATGGTTTTTATCGTCGATTTGGGTGTAATTAGGTGAAATACTACTTCCTACGAAGTTTCCCGTTCATACCTTCCCTAATTTTTGAAAAAAAGAAAATTATGTCTCCGAACCTCACATTTTACTATATGTGGAATTTTCAGAGTCCGAACGACTTTCTTATATGAAGCGTGACCTATGGTTTTTATCGTCGATTTGGGTGTAATTAGGTGAAATACTACTTCCTACGAAGTTTCCCGTTGATACCTTCCCTAATTTTTGAAAAAAAGAAAATTATGTCTCCGAACCTCACATTTTACTATATGTGGAATTTTCAGAGTCCGAACGACTTTCTTATATGAAGCGTGACCTATGGTTTTTATCGTCGATTTGGGTTGAGTTAGGTGAGATACTACTTCCTACGAAGTTTCCCGTTCATACCTTCCCTAGTTTTTGAAAAATAAGAAAATCATGTTTTACTATATGTGGAATTTTCAGAGTCCGAACGACTTTCTTATATGAAGCGTGACCTATGGTTTTTATCGTCGATTTGGGTTGAATTATGTGAGATACTACTTCCTACGAAGTTTCCCGTTCATACCTTCCCTAGTTTTTGAAAAAAAGAAAATTATGTCTCCGAACCTCACATTTTACTATATGTGGAATTTTCAGAGTCCGAACGACTTTCTTATATGAAGCGTGACCTATGGTTTTTATCGTCGATTTGGGTGTAATTAGGTGAAATACTACTTCCTACGAAGTTTCCCGTTCATACCTTCCCTAATTTTTGAAAAAAAGAAAATTATGTCTCCGAACCTCACATTTTACTATATGTGGAATTTTCAGAGTCCGAACGACTTTCTTATATGAAGCGTGACCTATGGTTTTTATCGTCGATTTGGGTGTAATTAGGTGAAATACTACTTCCTACGAAGTTTCCCGTTCATACCTTCCCTAATTTTTGAAAAAAAGAAAATTATGTCTCCGAACCTCACATTTTACTATATGTGGAATTTTCAGAGTCCGAACGACTTTCTTATATGAAGCGTGACCTATGGTTTTTTATCGTCGATTTGGGTTGAGTTAGGTGAGATACTACTTCCTACGAAGTTTCCCGTTCATACCTTCCCTAATTTTTGAAAAATAAGAAAATTATATCTCCGAACCTCACATTTTACTATATGTGGAATTTTCTCAGAGTTCGAACGACTTTCTTATATGAAGCGGCACCTATGGTTTTTATCGTCGATTTGGGTTGAATTAGGTGAGATACTACTTCCTACGAAGTTTCCCGTTCATACCTTCCCTAATTTTTGAAAAATAAGAAAATTATGTCTCCGAACCCCATATATATTTTACTATATGTGGAATTTTCAGAGTCCGAACGACTTTCTTATATGAAGCGTGACCTATGGTTTTTATCGTCGATTTGGGTTGAATTAGGTGAGATACTACTTCCTACGAAGTTTCCCGTTCATACCTTCCCTAATTTTTGAAAAATAAGAAAATTATGTCTCCGAACCCCATATATATTTTACTATATGTGGAATTTTCAGAGTCCGAACGACTTTCTTATATGAAGCGTGACCTATGGTTTTTATCGTCGATTTGGGTTGAATTATGTGAGATACTACTTCCTACGGAGTTTCCCGTTCATACCTTCCCTAATATTTGAAAAATAAGAAAATTATGTCTCCGAACCTCACATTTTACTATATGTGGAATTTTCAGAGTCCGAACGACTTTCTTATATGAAGCGTGACCTATGGTTTTTATCGTCGATTTGGGTTGAATTATGTGAGATACTACTTCCTACGAAGTTTCCCGTTCATACCTTCCCTAATTTTTGAAAAAAAGAAAATTATGTCTCCGAACCTCACATTTTACTATATGTGGAATTTTCAGAGTCCGAACGACTTTCTTATATGAAGCGTGACCTATGGTTTTTATCGTCGATTTGGGTGTAATTAGGTGAAATACTACTTCCTACGAAGTTTCCCGTTCATACCTTCCCTAATTTTTGAAAAAAAGAAAATTATGTCTCCGAACCTCACATTTTACTATATGTGGAATTTTCAGAGTCCGAACGACTTTCTTATATGAAGCGTGACCTATGGTTTTTTATCGTCGATTTGGGTTGAGTTAGGTGAGATACTACTTCCTACGAAGTTTCCCGTTCATACCTTCCCTAATTTTTGAAAAATAAGAAAATTATATCTCCGAACCTCACATTTTACTATATGTGGAATTTTCTCAGAGTTCGAACGACTTTCTTATATGAAGCGGCACCTATGGTTTTTATCGTCGATTTGGGTTGAATTAGGTGAGATACTACTTCCTACGAAGTTTCCCGTTCATACCTTCCCTAATTTTTGAAAAATAAGAAAATTATGTCTCCGAACCCCATATATATTTTACTATATGTGGAATTTTCAGAGTCCGAACGACTTTCTTATATGAAGCGTGACCTATGGTTTTTATCGTCGATTTGGGTTGAATTAGGTGAGATACTACTTCCTACGAAGTTTCCCGTTCATACCTTCCCTAATTTTTGAAAAATAAGAAAATTATGTCTCCGAACCCCATATATATTTTACTATATGTGGAATTTTCAGAGTCCGAACGACTTTCTTATATGAAGCGTGACCTATGGTTTTTATCGTCGATTTGGGTTGAATTATGTGAGATACTACTTCCTACGGAGTTTCCCGTTCATACCTTCCCTAATATTTGAAAAATAAGAAAATTATGTCTCCGAACCTCACATTTTACTATATGTGGAATTTTCAGAGTCCGAACGACTTTCTTATATGAAGCGTGACCTATGGTTTTTATCGTCGATTTGGGTTGAATTATGTGAGATACTACTTCCTACGAAGTTTCCCGTTCATACCTTCCCTAATTTTTGAAAAAAAGAAAATTATGTCTCCGAACCTCACATTTTACTATATGTGGAATTTTCAGAGTCCGAACGACTTTCTTATATGAAGCGTGACCTATGGTTTTTATCGTCGATTTGGGTGTAATTAGGTGAAATACTACTTCCTACGAAGTTTCCCGTTCATACCTTCCCTAGTTTTTGAAAAATAAGAAAATCATGTTTTACTATATGTGGAATTTTCAGAGTCCGAACGACTTTCTTATATGAAGCGTGACCTATGGTTTTTATCGTCGATTTGGGCGTAATTAGGTGAAATACTACTTCCTACGAAAATTCCCGTTCATACCTTCCCTAATTTTTGAAAAAAAGAAAATTATGTCTCCGAACCTCACATTTTACTATATGTGGAATTTTCAGAGTCCGAACGACTTTCTTATATGAAGCGTGACCTATGGTTTTTATCGTCGATTTGGGTTGAATTAGGTGAGATACTACTTCCTACGAAGTTTCCCGTTCATACCTTCCCTAATTTTTGAAAAATAAGAAAATTATGTCTCCGAACCCCATATTTTACTATATGTGGAATTTTCAGAGTCCGAACGACTTACTTATATGAAGCGTGACCTATGGTTGGGTTGAATTAGGTGAGATACTACTTCGTAGAAAGTATTTCCAACGTTCCTTCAATAGTTTTTGAAAAATAAGAAAATTATGTCTCCGAACCTCACATTTTACTATATGTGGAATTTGCAGAGTCCGAACGAGTTTCTTATATGAAGCGTGACCTATGGTTTTCATCGTCGATTTGGGTTGAATTAGGTGAGATACTATGGTTTTTTTTAAAAAAAAAAGGTTCTGCCAACTTTACCGTCAAGCTAGCAGAACCAAACCGCTTATACAATATTTATCCAGAATCTGACCACACCATCCTTTCAGGCTAATTTTAGGCTAATTCATTACCCTAGTGACAAATTTTTTGCTTTCCAATTATTGGAGAAATTGGGGGTTTCGTTAACCCAACCCGTCGCTAGCCGGACAGAACCGATAATCCATTATTTATCCAGAATTTGATTACATCCTATTTTCAGGCTAACTTCAAACAAATTTATTACCCAAGTAAAAAATTTTTGTCCTCCAATTGTGGGAGAAATTGCGAGATCTGAAAGCTCAAAGTCATGCCACCACTATTAAATCGATAAACAATTGTTTCTAAAATATCTGATTACATTTTAGGCCCATTTTAGGCTCTCATTCGAAACTACTGCGAATTTTCCTCGAAACCGTTTTTTTTTTTTTTTTAAAAAAGTTTCTGCTAGCTTTACCGTCAAGGTAGCAGAACCAAACCGCTAATACAATATTTATCCAGAAGTTGACTACACCATCCTTTCAGGCTGATTTTGGGCTAATGTATTACCCTAGTGACAAATTTTTTGCTCTCCAATTATCAATTATTGGAGAAATTGGGGGTTTCGTTAACCCAACCCGTCGCTAGCCGGACTAAACCGATAATCCATTATTAATACAGAATCTGATTATATCATATTTTAAGGCTAACTTTAGGCTAATTTATTACCCTAGTGCGAATTTTTGCAATTTTTCATTTAGAAGTTCCGTTGTATTCTCATAGCAATAAAATTATTTGTACCACCTGCTTAAGTAGAATTTCGGTGAAATTGCCATAGTAGTAAAAAAATATTCGTACCACCTCATTTACCGGTGGAATTGCCATAGCAGTAAAAAATTATTTCTACCACCCCATTTTGCTCTCTTTCATAGAAATCCTCGTTCAAAAGTTTTCAGAAATAAGATGACCTGAATGACTGTATTAACGGACTAGGAACCCAGAAATCGTTGAAAAAGTGAATCACGAAATTCGGCAGTGGGTTCAAAATTATTAGGAGAAACTAGAATGATATGCATACTTATGGCTTATTCCTCGGCTTATTCAGAAAAAGGGTTCGGTTTTATTCGAGGTTCAATAGAATTCAAATAATATATACATATATCTTATATTCCTAAAATACCTGACTAATGGACAAATGACTTTTTAATTATTAGTAACCCCGTACTTTGAAAGAAAAAAATTAGCCTGAAGTAGATGTGATATTATTTTGTAATCAGATTCCGAATGAATAATCTTCAATCGGCTGGGTCCAGCTAGGTGAACGTTTAGCAAGCGTAACATCCGATTCCTAAAATAATTGGAGAGTGAAAAATTTAAAAAATTAACTTGAAAGTATAGTGTGATCAGATTCTGGATAAATATTGTATTAGCGGTTTGAAAGGTAGCAGAACCTTTGTTATTCGCAGTAGTTTCGAATGAGAGCCTAAAATGGGCCTAAAATTATTATGTAATCAGATATTTTAAAAACAATTGTTTATCGATTAAATAGTGGTGGCATGACTTTGAGATTTCAGATCTCGCAATTTCTCCCACAATTGGAGGACGAAAAAATTCGCACTAGGGTAATAAATTAGCCTTAAATTAGCCTTAAAATATGATAAAATCAGATTCTGGATTAATAATGGATTATCGGTTTTGTCCGGCTAGCGACGGGTTGGGTTAACGAAACCCCCAATTTCTCCAATAATTGGAGAGCGAAAGAATTCGCAATAGGGTAATAAATTATCCTAAAATTAGCCTTAAAATATGATATAATCAGATTCTGGATTAATAATGGATTATGGGTTTTGTCCGGCTAGCGACGGGTTGGGTTAACGAAACCCCCAATTTCTCCAATAATTGGAGAGCAAAAAATTTGTCACTAGGATAATAAATTAGCCTAAAATTAGCCTTATAATATGATACAATCAGATTCTGGATTAATGATGGATTATCGGTTTTGTCCGGCTCGCGAAGGGTTGGATTAACGAAAGCCCCAATTTCTCCAATAATTGGAGAGCGAAAGAATTCACACTAGGGTAATAAATTAGCCTAAAATTAGCCTTAAAATATGATATAATCAGATTCTGGATTAATAATGGATTATCGGTTTTGTCCGGCTAGCGATGGGTTGGGTTAACGAAACCCCCAATTTCTCCAATAATTGGAGAGCAAAAAATTTGTCACTAGGATAATAAATTAGCCTAAAATTAGCCTTAAAATATGAAACAATCAGATTCTAGATTAATGATGGATTATCGGTTTTGTCCGGCTAGCGACGGGTTGGGTTAACGAAACCCCCAATTTCTCCAATAATTGGAGAGCAGAAAATTTGTCACTAGGGTAATAAATTAGCCTAAAATTATGGCCGCAAAAAAAATCCAAAATTCAAAAGTGGTTCTGCTAGCTTAATGGAGGTGAACTATTGAAAATTTGTATCGGGAACTCCAGAACTTCTCAAATCTACCCAGAACAGTATTTTTCGAAAAAGTCGGCGCCAACTTCACATGAGTCTTGTTTTCGCGTTGGGTTCTGTCTCGAGCCCTCTTATTGTGAAAGCCCGAGTCCTTTCGCTTTCCACGGTGTGAAACACTTGGTTACAACCTTTGAAAAACCACAAGTTTTCGGTGGTCGGATTCACTTTCGTAGTAAATATTTGATGTATTTCTGCCGTTCTGACATAGAATTTACCTTGTATTCGGATTCTTGTTGTTATGGTAATCGTATGATATTTGTTGAAAATGCCTTGTACTACTTCTACTTACTATAGGAGGAGTTTGTCGAGTTATTAGATGCTTCTATCGCATCGCTTGGAAGTTCTCCTCAACTGTTTTCTAGTGTTACGGTATGGGACCTTGTCCTGAAGAGAAAATTCGGGGTTCGTTTTTTCACTGCACTCGCGTTCGGCGACGCGATTAATGAATACGCACTCATGACGGAATCGTTCATGGCTTCGCTGGTCTTTTTTATAGTTTCTAACGATGTTCGCTTTTATTTCCGCTTTTGTACGCACTTTTTCTTTGTGTTCTACAATCACTATCCCGATTTTGTCGATCACTTTGTGTTTTTCACTATATCACCTGAGTGATTCGCGATTTTTAACGTCTTTTTTCGTATTTCACAATAACCTTCACATTTCTTACAAATGGCGACCGAATTCACACTTAAGGCGTCGCCGGCGTAAACGGCCTGTTGGTCACGTAAAGAACGTACACTAATAACTAATGACAGGCGGCGGGTGGGTCGATGCAGGTACACTTTGCTTTTTCACATGCGCTTTGACGGGTGCTTGGGCACGAAAGGGTCTGGTCCAATGGGTACCACCAGGGGTGTGAAAGTTCGGCGTGATTTTGGTAACTCGACCTTATTGACGGCCCACCAATATGGCGGCCGACCCGAAGACCCGATCACTGAGCCGAAGTTGAACGAACGAAATAATTTGAATTTTATGATGTAAACAACAAATTTTCGAACATAAGTTCGAAAATTTGTGCTTAAAATTTTGGGAGGATGCCTGGGCCCTGGTTAAGTACAAACAGATGTGAACTGTGCACACGGTTTTTTTAAGTCGTTTTACAGTTTAGTTAGTTGCTTTCTGCTTATTAACAAATATAATATTTCTATTCTAGGTCTACAACGGTTATAAAGTTGGATCAGTGGAAGTGTTTATTGAGTGAGTAACACTCCATTTCAAGTTTGAGCCTTTTCTTCAGTGTATTGCAAGAATATAATATTGTTTTCCTGGATATGGACTAATATTGTACTTTTCATATTTTAGGTCTCCAACGAAATAACTTTAATCAGTAGAGGTGTCAAGTGAGTTACATGAATTCCAGTTCAAATATTTAATCTTATTTGCTCTTGGTTATTCAATTTTATTCATACAATGTCCTTTTCATGCAAATATCCATCTTGCAATAGTTCTTATTACAAAAATTTGCCAGCTGAATTGAAAAATAAAACATTTCACCACTTTCCAAAAGATCAGGCCAGGTTGCAAATCTGGAAAAAGATTTGCAACATATCTTCTGAAATAAATTGTTCCAATCATCGAATATGTGAAAATCATTTCGATGTTTCTGATTTCAATAACCCAAATGACCCTGTCCGTCTTAACTGTAAGGCCATTCCTCAATCGTTGAATGTTAAACTTCAGAATGAGCACTCCTATGCCCGAAAAACACTTAACGATTTATCATTTTGTGAAGCTTCTTCTCCGTTTAGTCTTGACTCGTCATCTGAAATTTCTGTTCAGCCTGAAAACAGCAAAACACCTATTTCTGATAGCCCCTCAATTGGTCTTGAGAAATCACCTTGTAATCCAGATGGAGACGATACTGTAGAACGTTGTTCCCTTTCAAAAAAAAATTCAGATAACCCCGTATCATCCCCAATAAAAACTTGTTTCAAGAACAATGCTGATTATGTAGATGTGACAGACAAGTATTTATTTCTCACAGAAAATAAAACAGGAATTTTAACAAAAGCCGGGCTCAAAAAATCAGATCTTACTCCTCCAGAAAACATCATGTATCAAGTACATCGTAATGTACAATCTAAATTTCGTAAATTGAAAGCATTATTTGATAAAGAACACACCGAATTATCAGAACTGAAAACTTTGTATACAGATGGTAAATTTCAATTAATTGAAGAAAATTTAAATCAAGTAACGAAAAATTTCATTAATAGTCAGTTGATAAATTTCAATAAGCCAAGTACAGGTCGAAGATGGTCTGTAAATGATAAAACTTTTGCCCTTTCCATTTTTAAAAGGAGTCCTAGGCTTTATAAATACCTTAGAGCTTTTTTCCAATTATCATCTCCTAAGACTCTCCAGACGCTTCTCTCAAATATACCTTTTGAATGTGGTATTTTAAGGCCAGTCATGGAACATTCGAAAGCTCAAACTGAGAAAATGCATGCGCTGGACCGATGTTGTGTCCTAATTTTCGACGAGATATCTTTGTGCAGTGGCTTTTCTTATGAAAGACGCAAACAGAGAATCTCGGGCTTTGAAGATTTGGGTTCACTAGGTCGAACATCTAATCCAGCAAATCATGCGCTGGTTTTTATGATACGGGGTAGTAAGGTAAATTTTAAAGTACCAGTAGGTTATTTTTTCACCAAGGATACTGTTAAATCCTCAGATTTGAGCAAACTCATTGTGATGGTAATTGGGGCCTTACAAGTACTGGGAATAGAAATTTGTGCTACAGTATATGATCAGGGTAGTACAAACAGAAGTGCACTCAACTCACTGGTTCAGAACTGCACTGATGATAAGCCATCTTCTTATCATTTTATGGTTAATCAAAAACCAATTTTCACAATTTATGACGTTCCCCATCTTTTAAAAAACACCAGAAATTCTATAATTAAGAGCAAATTAGAATTTGAAAAAGGAAAGTTTGCGAGTATGGAACATATAAAGCAAGCTTTCCTTACAGATAGAGATAAGCGGACTTATAGTTTAATTCCTAGATTAAATGAAAATCATTTCAATTTCAACGACACTTATATGAAAATGAAAGTAAATGTGGCAGCCCGACAACTTAGTGCCACGATGGCAGGAGTGATAGAATTACTTCATGTATGTGGAGAATTGAGTGTTGATGCATTAGGAACTGCAGAATTTTGCCATCTGATGGATGATTTATTTGATTCACTGAATAGTTCACAGTTTTATAATATTCAAGGAAAAAAATTTCGATGTGCACTGTCTGAAAACTCACCTCACTTAAAATTTTGGTCCAACCTACTGCCTAAATTAAAGAATTGGAAAATTTTTGAAAATGGGAAACTTAAAAATAATTTCAAATTTGTTGAAGGTTGGCAAATCAGTATAAAATTAGTAATGGCACTTTGGAAAAAATTAAAATCAAGAGGGCTGATTTTTCTAAATTTAAAAGGAGTTTAAATCAAGATCCCATCGAAAATCTTTTTGGACAGATAAGGCAACACGGTTATTTCAATACCAATCCCACATGCTCTCAATTCGTTGCAGCCCTCAAAACCGTCATAATAAATAATATGAGCACTCCAATTTCCAAATCCTATAATTGTGAGGATGATTCTTGTAAATCTCTAGGTGACTTTGGCAATTTAATTAGAAAATATAGTGTAAGTGAATTGGACGGTGAAGATGATATGAATCCTCCCATTGACATCACAGATGCAGAGGAAGATATTCCTGAGGAAAATTATGCAACTCCTTATGTAGCAGGATTCATTCTGAAAAAGTTGAAATTGACAGATTGCATGCAATGCAGACAAAATTTGTTTTCAGGCTCGGTTTTAAGTCAACATTTATTCTTAACATTCAAGGAAAATGATGAAAAGACTGAATTATCCCAGTGAGAAATTAATCCAATTTGTTGATATTAAATACATAATGAATTATACAAATTTTAAGATAAATTTGGCCATTGAGATAATTTACAAAATAAATTTGAAATGTTAAAGTGTCATCATAAGAATTTCGAGTTATGTTCTTTTCATAAAGTTTCTGAAGATATCTTCAAAATTAATTTTAGAGTAACACTTTTTAAATATTTAAGGGAAAGAAATTTAAAAATTAAATCTGTTAGTAGTGGGCATATCAGGAAACAGATCATATTTTCTGATAGTAAAGTAACGCCATCAAAGAAGTTGAAATTAATTAACTATCAACAAATGGATTAGTTCTCACATTCTAAGACTGAACTAAACAATTCACTTTTCATGATTGAGATGATACTGCCTTATTTTTTGTTTGTTTCATGTTCACAAAATCCTCATGATCGTCTCAGCTGGATGAAACCTGATTTCAACTACTTGAAAAAGACTGATTTTGACTGCTTGAAGAAGACTGATTTTTGACAATTTGAAGATTTAACTGATTCTGACCTGTGAGACTGATACCGAAATGTGATACCATTACCAAAGACTTTTTTCAAGCTTGGTACAAATGAACATTTGTGATATTTGTTCATTGCCCCACCCCCCTTTTGTATTGAGATATTTGTTTATTTCATGAAAAATATTTACCTTTATTATAAAGTGTTGATTTCATCATCACAAATGTGATTAGTTATAAAGTTTTTATTCCTTTTTTTGTTACTTTGGATATAGATATTTATTTACTTTGAGTTTGATATTTTTTTCGAGGGCCATTTGCAGAAACACAATTTTAAATTTTGTAAGATATTTCCGGTCCACATAGGAGATATTTGAATTATAATCGCACATGGCTGTTTTGTTTTAATTTCGTTCGGTTCGTCATATTTCTCGCTCTTTATATTAAAGTTTTCTGTGTTTTTTCTCAGTGAAAACGATTTCAAAATTGTTATATAAACTCTCTGCTCAACATGTCTTACGGCAATTATTGTATGGTGCGGAACTGTGGAAACTGCAGTCAGAAGACTTCCCCGAATATCAGTTTTTTAACTTTGTAGAAGAAAATGGAAACGTAAGTATTGAAACTCGTACCACGTGAGTGGGGTATTGATTAGATTTATATTTTCAGTGCTTTGAAGTGGGTAGAATTCTCAGGGCGTGAAGACATTGACTTCAGTAAACGGTACACCATGTGTAGTGAACACTTTACTGCAAGTCAGTTCAAATCATTCCATCCACGTAAGTTGCTATTTGTAGGAAGCATCCCTTGCATGAAAGGGCCAACAAAAGAACCTTGTGGGATGGAGAGTAAGCAGTTTGAAACTGATAAAATGAGTACTGATGGTAAGTCGTCCTAGATATCTGCAATACATTATTGAATGCATTACTCATTAATCATATATGCAATAGTTTGTTTTCTGTATGCAGTAAGCATTCCAATGATGGAGGGACCAAGACCTGAGATGGAAAGCGAGCATATTGAGTGTGTTACAAATACTGATGGTAAGTCTTTCTACTTATCTGCAATGCATTACTGAATGCTTTTTCCGATTATTTGATCCTGAAAAAGGTTTACTGTATAGGTACTTCTCAAGAATTTTTTAATTATATTGAAAAACTGGAAATTATTCATAATGAGTACTTCAATGAGTTGCTGTGTAGTAAACAAATAGTTGAAGAATTGATGGACATTAATTGTCAAGTTGTAGCATAACATTGAGTTTGCTCTTTGTACCCCTGAATCTTCAATAAATTTTTACACTTATTTATGACTGTCAGGTGCCACTGGGGTGTTCGATTCATAAATCAAGGTAAGAAGAAGAAAGTAGCTACAAAAAATCAAAAATTAAAAAATATTTGTCACGAATGAAGCGTTTTGTTGCTACTATTACATTGATTTATGAATCGAAAATCCCAATAGCATCTGTCACAAATAAATGCGAAAATTTGTCTGTAGATCAGACTTCAACATTGATGCTGACCTTCAATTTCAGGTTTTGCTTGCTACGCCGTAACCCATTTAAATATCTAAGAATAGTATAATGTTGTCAAATGTTGAATTGAATTGGCGGGGAGATTAGACGAAAATCCACATTCAATTAAGAAAATTAATTATCCTGCGTTCACTTACTTTCATTCAGGATTATTTCAATATGGATTTTCATCAAATCCCCTCCTCATGAATTCAAAATTAGATGATATTATTCAATTCATATAAATCAGTTTTCAGTTTTGCAATGTTGTTGAAAAGTTCTTTAGAAGCATATTGTAAATCATGGATCAAATAATCCTTCCTTGAAGATTTGATGTTGTTTCACCACTTGTTTTGGGTCGAGAAACCTCTGCAGGGAATACTCTTGATAAATTTCATGGCCAGACATAAAATACCGCATTCTTCAAAGGTCTCTTCTGTACTTGCTTCTAATCTTTCATAACAGAAATATTTTTCTATTCTTCGATTCATTTGCCTGTTATCACCTCGTTATTTCTTCCGAAGAGGATGCATACCTTACAGGAAGTTATATCATTATGAAGGAGCTCATAATCAAACTATGGGGGACTGATATTCTGAAAGCAAACATGTTTATTGTTTTTCAGCAAAGAAATTCTCAACTGAAATCTTTAAGTGACCAAGCAGTTTGGGAATATTGATAATATTTTTCAGATTATCAGGTTGTTGAAGTAGAATGTATTGTAGATAACATGGACAGTGGGGTATATTTCTTCGACATTAGTTTGGAACAATTGATTCCCTTTCTTCAGAGAGAAAGGCCTGTTTGACGAAATCTTCACTCATTTTGTATTGGTCTTATTCCAATTCACATACCTGTTGCACTGTTGCAGTCAATTACTTTAGCCACTTATGAATCGCGCAGGAATTGGACTTCGCTAGTAGTCCAATAATTTCAGCAAACTGATTGACTCAGTATTTGAACTGCACTTTCATTGCTTTGTGAGTGATGGCATACTGCCATAATACTGTTTGGTATGACAACATACTTGGCCAAATTACTCAAGGATTCTACATGGGATGGGGTAGATTATATATGAGATGCCATTTTTCATTTTTCTTATAAAAGAAGCAGTTTCCTGTTGAAATTTCTACGCTCTTCAACACACATCGATGTAATAAAGGGATATTGAATGTAAGAATTCATAAGTTGCCTTGACATATACAAAACAAATCTAATTACATTTTTCCACCCCTGCTACCATACCTGTCCTCCCTTCTCAGTTTTCCTTAACCATAAATTTTTCCATTTGATTTATCAACATTCAACTCACCGGTGTGAACTTAGCAGCCACTTTCCAGCAGCCACTTCAGATCTAGCGGCCGTTTGACCAGTGGCGTCGGGTACTTTTTTTTTCGCGTACTGTGCTTACTGAAATCGGTATTAGGTCTCGGAAATGAATGAATTCTTTCAAACCCAGAGTGTTTATTCATTAGAAGATGATAAATACTATTTAAAAGATTTTTTATTCCAAGAATGTTTAAGTGTCAGTTCCAGCCATGAAATGGATTATCGAAATATAATCGAAAAAAGGTCTAAAAAATGAATAAAGGGTTTGAAATTCGGTGTATGTATTTATAAACCCTCAACGGACGATATTCCAAGAGCTTTTCCATTTGCAGGACTTGGAAGGGTGAATTTCACCCCTATTTCTAATAATAAAAAAAACATCGAAAATAGGTCTTAAAAATGAATAAAGGGTTTGAAATTCGGTGTATGTATTTATAAACCCCCAAGGAACGATATTCCAAGAGCTTTTCTATTTGCAGGACTTGAAAGGGTGAATTTCACCCCCTCTCTTCAAAGTCCTCAGAATAAATCGAAAATAGGTCTTAAAAATGAATAAAGGGTTTGAAATTCGGTATATGTATTCATAAACCCTCAAGGAACCATATTCCAAGAGCTTTTTCATTTGCAGGACTTGGAAGGGTGAATTTCACCCCTATTTCTAATAATAAAAAAAACATCGAAAATAGGTCTCAAAAATGAATAAAGGGTTTGAAATTCGGTGTATGTATTTATAAACCCTCAACGAACGATATTCCAAGAGCTTTTCTATTTGCAGGACTTGGAAGGGTGAATTTCACCCCTATTTCTAATAATAAATAAAACATCGAAAATACGCCTTAAAAATGAATAAAGGGTTTGAAATTCGGTGTATGTATTTATAAACCCTCAAGGAACCATATTCCAAGAGCTTTTTCATTTGCAGGACTTGGAAGGGTAAATTTCACCCCCTCTCCTCAGAGTCCACAGAATAAATCGAAAATAGGTCTTAAAAATGAATAAAGGGTTTGGAATTCGGTGTATGTATTTATAAACCCTTTATTCATTTTTCAGACCTATTTTCGATTTACTCTGTGGACTCTGAGGAGAGGGGGTGAAATTCACCCTTCCAAGTCCTGCAAATGAAAAAGCTCTTGGAATATGGTTCGTTGAGGGTTTATAAATACATACACCGAATTTCAAACCCTTTATTCATTTTTGAGACCTATTTTTGATGTTTTTTTTATTATTAGAAATAGGGGTGAAATTCACCCTTCCAAGTCCTGCAAATGAAAAAGCTCTTGGAATATGGTTCCTTGAGGGTTTATAAATACATACACCGAATTTCAAACCCTTTTTTCATTTTTAAGACCTATTTTCTATTTTTTTTTTATTATTAGAAATAGGGGTGAAATTCACCCTTCCAAGTCCTGCAAATAGAAAAGCTCTTGGAATATCGTTCCTTGGGGGTTTATAAATACATACACCGAATTTCAAACCCTTTATTCATTTTTTAGACCTTTTTTCGATTATATTTCGAATATCCATTTCATGGCTGGAACTGACACTTAAACATTCTTGGAATAAAAAATCTTTTAAATAGTATTTATCATCTTCTAATGAATAAACACTCTGGGTTTGAAAGAATTCATTCATTTCCGAGACCTAATACCGATTTCAGTAAGCACAGTACGCGAAAAAAAAAGTACCCGACGCCACTGGTCAAACGGCCGCTAGATCTGAAGTGGCTGCTGGAAAGTGGCTGCTAAGTTCACACCGGTATTCAACTCTTCGCTGGAAGCATAGTCATTCAACATAAGGATGGCATTTTGGCGGTATGTGCTGGGGTGAGTTCACGCCATTTGAAGAATGGCGTGCTCTTGGGGTGATTGTTTCGTCCCACTGCTAGGGTCGGACTCATCAGGTAGGTTAATGAACCCTAGCAGCTACCTACGACAATCGCCGAAGCAGCGTAGTTTGTGCCTGCTATAAACGCCGGTTACGTCGAGGGTATAGAGTGTTGCGTCGCCGGTGGCGCCATCGTTTGGCGTATGCTGCACCGCAATAGACGTATAATCTACCCTGTGATCGCAACCATCATGGTGAGATGAATTATTCCTCTACCATGGGTACAACTACGCCGCCACAGCATGAATAAGTCAATCCAAATCTTTTAGTCAGAAAGGCAAAAATCGAGGCAAAAATGAAATACCTGAAAATACAACAGGTTGAATTTTGCAATGATTCCAAACTTCCAATCTGAGTTTTCTTAACTAAATAAAATGCACTTGTACTCCTTAGCTTACAAACACGGTTTTTTGAGAAATGCGATCCCTCCTATATTTTCATTTTGGATTGCCAAAGTTGGGGCTAATTTCTCGCAAACTGTTTGATTCATCAATAAATTGCCTTTCCGCTTCTAACACTTGGATATTATTCTAATATTACAGACATTATTCATTGCTATAGATATTTATTTCAATTTATCAAAATGAATTGTAAAAATGGCTGGATATTACTGAAGTTCTTCGCATTATGGAGTTGATGTGTCCTTATTCTGACATGTCTTTACTGACTTACAGGTCTTGTACAACTGTTAGAGGTTTTTTTAATTGTGGTTCGAAAAATTCTGTAACTAATATGTAAATAATTCTTGAAATGTGTATGTTATGATTGTATATCAAATTCTTAATGACATGTCTTCACTGACTTACAGCTCTTGTACAACTGTTTGAGGTTTTTTAATTGTGGTTCGAAAAATTCTCTAACTAATATGTAAAAAATTCTTGAAATGTGTATGTTATGATTGTATATCAAATTCTTAATGACATGTCTTTACTGACATACAGGTGTCGTACAACTGTTTAAGGTTTTTTAATTGTGGTTCGAAAAATTCTGTAACTAATATGTAAAAAATTCTTGAAATGTGTATGTTATGATTGTATATCAAATTCTTAATGACATGACTTACTTACCGGTCTTGTACAATTGTTAAAGGTTTTTTTAATTGTGGTACGAAAAATTCTGTAACTAATATGTAAAATATTCTTGAAATGTGTATGCTATGATTGTATATCAAATTCATAATTTCTGATGAAAATTGTACAAATTTAACTATTGTTATTAATTAAAACATAACACCAGGATGATATATTTTCATCATATACTTGTGTCCTATATTCAAAGCTCTATTATCTGTATAAAGGTATTTTCAAAAGTGACTAGTTGTAACTTCTGTTAAAAACAATTTTCACCTAAATACATCCTATGTCATCTTCAGTTCTGTCATATTCTCTTAAAGATTTCAAATAGAACATTTAACAAATCTAACTGAGTATTTCATTTAAAAATTTATGCCCAACAATATAACATAACAACATAAAAAAAAACTTCCTCATCACAAAACAAAAGCCCTACTTTTGTTATTTCGTTCAGGATTTCTTTTTTGTCTTCGACAAGTCGATATTCGAAATATGAAGAGTAGAAATCGAATTTCGCGCACCTTTATTTAAGGAATAGAATTCAAATTTTGCGCCCTTTCTTTAAGGATATGATTAGAATTTCGTGCCATTCATTTATACAACAGAAAACTGGTATTCAACAGTTTGACAGCACGATTTCAGCGCCACCTGATTGTCAATTGTGTGCAACACAGGCCAAAATGTAGTCGCTTTTTAGTACTAGCGATATGAGGCTGTTTCCTATCTTCCTAACTCTATAATCTTTGGGTACCATTCACTAGGCGTTTTCACGGGATTGAACGGGTATCCAGTATCAGAGACAACCAGTCTCTGATAAACTAGCAGGGCGCCTGAAAGAATTTTTACGATTTTTATGCCCTCGTTTTGCTCACAACTCAGTTTATTTTGCTCACCTATATACAATGAGCTATAGACAATTCAAAACCTCAACGGATCTTTCCAATATTGGTATCATTCGAAAGCTTTCGTTTTGCTCACCAGTCCGTTCGTTTTGCTTATTTATACTTTACGAGTTTTTGGAGGAGAAAAATTTTTTTTTCTCACCCTAACTTGTGGGATATCTGCGTTTTGCTCTCGTTTTGGTCTTTTGAAATCTGCAACTAGTTTTTCTCTTCCACTTACTGTTACCGAGATATAGATAATCATATAGATAGTGGTTTCGATCGAAAGCCCTCGTTTGCTACGTTTTGCTCACGAGTCCGTTCGTTCTGCTCATTAACACTTTACGAGTTTTTGAAGGAGAAAAAATTGAAAAAAAATTTTTTTCTTACCCTATCTTGTGGAATATTCGCGCTTTGCTCTTGTTTTGCTCTTTCCAAATGTGCAATTCGTTTTTCTCTACCAGTTATAGGTAATTCAAATTGCGCTGCTAGTGTAATATCACACTAGTATATAATATATATATACTAGTAATATATATATATGTATATAGTGAAGTTATAGGATACTAGTCGTTTGTGAAATTATTGATTTAAATTAAGGGTGTTTCGACTATTTTTCAGGGCAAAATTCCAATGAGAGTCAAATTGTATTAAAGCTCTATATTTCGTCAACTATCGTTGACTTCTTCAGGAGCAACTGGAAAATACAAAGATCTCATAACAAAAGTTCAAATTCTCTTAGGCTAAAACTTACAATACCATGACAATAAATATGGTAGCTTCAGAAAAACAAGACCATGTAGAGGGTAATCAAAAAAGTACGTCAATTTCAGTTGAATTATTCAGGAAAAAATTGGTTTTACAAATGACAGATTTCAGAAAATTCTATAAATTGGCATGGACAAACAAATGTGCCATGATGTTCACAGAAGGGCCAAAAAAAAAATTGAGAAAATCTTTTTTTATTTTATACAATTTGGATTAGAAATGTCTCTTATTTATAAGTACCTGCAAGTAAGGTTACAAATTAGGAGATATTAGGAGAATACCTATTTTTTATCACAGGTCAGTAAGAAACTATAGATGTTACTAAGATTATTCGTATCCGTTTTCTTATTCATCGTTGAATTTTTATTTTCATTTATATAACACATTTCTAAAAAATCAGTTTGGTTTTCGTCCATGATTGAAATTAAAAAATTAAAGTTATCAGGAATTTGGACAGTTTTTTATTTTCTCAAATGTTCAATGTGCCAACGTTTCGGAGGCGAATTCCTCCTTCTTCAGGGCTAAAAAACGAAAGGACATTCAACAAAACAATCACAAAGACAAAGTTACCGATATTACCTCAAGAATATTAAGTACGAGAAAATATTGAATAGTTACAAAGTTTCATAATACTTGATTAGCTACTTTTGAAAATCTTTTATATAATCATCTTAGCGTCGTCAGAAAATTAAATCAGAACATAGATATAAAGTGGAAAATTTCAAATGTCAAATGTTACAAACACAAAAACACACAAACTGTCAGATCCTTTTCTTTCTTCTTCTCCTTCTCAAAACAAGTTTCTTCAACGTCACTTCCCCCTTCCCCATGTTATCCGTCACGTTATGTCCAATAACACATCATAAAAATAACTTAGGTTATTAACATCTTCTCTAAAATTTACGGTGTTATTACTTCTGATGGAAACCATCTCACTGATATTCCTCTTATAACCATTGCTCTCCACATCTAGTATCTCCACCTCCTCGAAGTTAAAATTGTGACCTTCACCGAACACGTGATAGGTTACGGCAGTCTTTTCCTTGTTGTTTATGTTCTTTGTATCATATTTGTGTTGTTTTATTCTATCTTTTTAGCCCTGAAGAAGGAGGAATTCGCCTCCGAAACGTTGGCACATTGAACATTTGAGAAAATAAAAAACTGTCCAAATTCCTGATAACTTTAATTTTTTAATTTCAATCATGGACGAAAACCAAACTGATCAAATACCTGGGGGTTTATTCAGTATCATCAAAGAAAGACATGGGAACATTATATACAGACGTTGCGAAGATTTCGTAAATGGCCATAGAAAACTAGCCACATTGACGAACAGAAGAATATTTTTGTTGAGGTGCAGACGAGAAACAGTTTTTCCTAACCACATCATTCATAACATAAACCAAATATATTCCTTGGAAGTTGAAGAGCACCCGTTCAGGAACAAAATAGGGAAGATTTTGAGTAGATTCAGAAATTCCATATTGAATGTGGAAATAAAAATTACTATTTGGAATTTGAGGAAGACAAATCAGAGGTTGAGAGAGTCAGATGTTTTCCTCGCAAACTTGATATCTCCTAACTTAGTTAACTCCCTCAGATCCTTTGCAAGAAAAACTTTAGATAGAGTTCTACTGGAAACTAGGGACAACAATATTAAAAAACTGGATGACCTATTGAGGACACAAAAACCCACTGTGAATTTGGTGACTTCGGACAATTATATAAGAAACTATACAGATGTAGTTCTGCCGGATAATGTTAAGTCAGTGTTAGCTCTCGGTCCCAAACATGGAATCCCCCCATTCAAATTCCCAACTTTGGAAGTTATTAAAGACATAGAGAGTTGTATATCTGTCTCTCCTTTTACTGATGAGATAAAGAATAAATACAGGATCAGATGTATAAACACCATTAATAACTATAGGAATAACCCTGTTAGCGGAAGGTTACAGCAAACTCCGACATTCAAACAACTGACGGACACTAATAACTTTGTGAGAGATCACCCGGAATTAATTATAAGTTCATCAGACAAAGGTAATACTACGGTGGTCATGTATAGGGGTGAATATTTAGAGGAGGCACATAGAATGTTAAGTGACTCTGAAGTTTATGTACTGCTAACAGCAGACCCCACAAAGCTGTACCAGGATAAGATAAACAGGATATTAAAGAAGTTTAAAGAGGAATCAATGATTACAGCTGATGAGTACAAAAAACTGATCCGACATCCCAGGTTATACTTCCTCAGAAAGACCCATAAGGAAGGCCTCTCTTTAAGACCTATTTCCAACAATATCAATTCTCCAACCTACAACATTGGAAAGTTTCTCCACCAAATTTTATCTCAAGTGTTGTCAACTTCACCATATAATGTCAAAAACTCTTTTGACCTCAAAAGAGATCTACAGGGTGTCCATGTTCCGGAGGGTTACATTCTGGTGTCGCTAGATGTGGTCTCACTGTTCACCTATATATCCAAAGAACTTGTGATAACTGTGATAAAGAAACAATGGAACTATATTAAGAACTTTACCAACCTAAGTAGAGAATGTTTCTTGGTGTTGGTGGATGTATGTTTTGAGTGCAGTTATTTTGTATTTGATGAAAGATTCTACAGACAAATCCTTGGCTCTGCTATGGGATCTCCTTCTAGTCCCTCATTCGCTAACCTTGTGATGGATGACTTGTTTAGTTGGGTCTTATCACTAATAGATTTTCATATTCCAATGGTCAAACTGTATGTAGATGATACCTTTCTTATTATACCTAACAACAAAAAACAACAACTTCTGGATCTATTTAACTCTTATAATGACAAACTTAAGTTCACTATGGAAGTACAAGTAGATAACTCAATTCCATTCCTAGATATGTTAATCAAAAAGGAAAACAACACTCTCAAGACATGTTGGTACTACAAGCCCAGTAACTCCAACAGACTAATGAATTTTTTCAGCAATCATAGCACCACACAAAAGATAAACGTGATAAATAACTTGATTAATAGAGCGTTGAAATCGAGTGATGAAGAATACCATAGGACAAATTTGAGGAGTGTAAAGAAAATCCTTACACAAAATAATTACCCCATATACCTCATAAATAGATCTATCAGAAAAATACAAAATAAGAGAGAAGAGAATACATCGAGTCCCAACTCAGAAGATAGTACAAGATCATTTCACAGATTTCCCTTCATCGATGGCCTGTCTAACAAGATTCAAAAAATTCTCAGAGAGTTGAACTGCACATGCGCCTTCTATAACGTCTCCACTACCAATAGATTCTTCTCAAAATTGAAGGAAACCACTAAGAAAGAACTAATGTCATCTGTGGTTTATAAGATACCATGTTTGGATTGTGATAGGAGTTATATAGGACAGACTCGACAATATTTAAAAGATAGAATAAAACAACACAAATATGATACAAAGAACATAAACAACAAGGAAAAGACTGCCCTAACCTATCACGTGTTCGGTGAAGGTCACAATTTTAACTTCGAGGAGGTGGAGATACTAGATGTGGAGAGCAATGGTTATAAGAGGAATATCAGTGAGATGGTTTCCATCAGAAGTAATAACACCGTAAATTTTAGAGAAGATGTTAATAACCTAAGTTATTTTTATGATGTTTTATTGGACATAACGTGACGGATAACATGGGGAAGGGGGAAGTGACGTTGAAGAAACTTGTTTTGAGAAGGAGAAGAAGAAAGAAAAGGATCTGACAGTTTGTGTGTTTTTGTGTTTGTAACATTTGACATTTGAAATTTTCCACTTTATATCTATGTTCTGATTTAATTTTCTGACGACGCTAAGATGATTATATAAAAGATTTTCAAAAGTAGCTAATCAAGTATTATGAAACTTTGTAACTATTCAATATTTTCTCGTACTTAATATTCTTGAGATAATATCGGTAACTTTGTCTTTGTGATTGTTTTGTTGAATGTCCTTTCGTTTTTTAGCCCTGAAGAAGGAGGAATTCGCCTCCGAAACGTTGGCATATTGAACATTTGAGAAAATAAAAAACTGTCCAAATTCCTGATAACTTTAATTTTTTAATTTCTAAAAAAGTTCTTTTTTGGTATTCTTGTTCGTGATCTAAGACTTGTATATTATCGTAATCTACAGCATGTCCTGTGTTATTAATATGTGAAGCTAAAGCACATCTTTCAGGTCTCAGAACAGAATCACTTTTGTGTAACGCCATTCTCCTATCAAGACCTTGTGATGTTTGTCCTATATAAAATAGAGGGCAGTGTTTGCAATTTATCTTATAAATAACATTTTTTAATTTTGAAATATTCAATTTATCCTTTGTGCTTTTATAAAGGGACCTAGCAACAACCATGTTATATCTACTGATTTTTATGTTGATAAATTTCTTGAAAAGCTTCGTTAATTCGAATGTGACTTCTTTAATGTAGGGCAGTTTTGCAAAACAGACTCGGTTTTCTTCATTTGTACTTCGTTTAAAGCTTCGGTTGGTTCTGGTAGTCTTGGAGCATTGTATATTAATTTTTTAAGAAATATGTTTGAATATCCATTATCCCTCATCAGCCTAAATAGCCTTCTCAGTGCCGCTTGTCCTAGAGTATGATGCGTGATATCTTCTATTCTTCTTTTTAATCCCAAAATTATATTTGTTTTTATTTTGATATTATGGTAAGAATCTATATTTATATATCTCCCAGAACTACTGGGTTTTCTGTACCAATCTAAAATAATCCTGTTATCCTCAGTCCTATATAACTTCGTGTCTAGAAAAGGTACAGATTTGTTATTCTCCCTTTCTATTGTAAATTTAATGTGATCATCGAAACTGTTGAAAACGATTAGTATCTCCTCTTCTCTATCTTCAGGTATAGATAAAATTAGATCATCAACATACTGATATATAAATGATGGAGTAAAAGAAAGTCTCTCTAAAGATGATTTCATAAGCGTTGACATCACCATATCAGCTAAAATAGGACTCATGCAACTGCCCATGGGACATCCAATTTTTTCCTGAATAATTCAACTGAAATTGACGTACTTTTTTGATTACCCTCTACATGGTCTTGTTTTTCTGAAGCTACCATATTTATTGTCATGGTATTGTAAGTTTTAGCCTAAGAGAATTTGAACTTTTGTTATGAGATCTTTGTATTTTCCAGTTGCTCCTGAAGAAGTCAACGATAGTTGACGAAATATAAAGCTTTAATACAATTTGACTCTCATTGGAATTTTGCCCTGAAAAATAGTCGAAACACCCCTAATTTAAATCAATATATGTATATATACATACATATATTTTTTTTGAAAAAGAGTGTTACAAACTTTTACAATCTGAAAAACAATGAAGCGGGTGTAAAGAAATGGCAACAAGAGACAGATCCTAAAAACTAGTAGGGCACCTCAACGGATCTTTCCGATATTGATCCCAATCGAAAGCTCACCATTCAGTTTTTTTTTTCACCTATTGAGCTATAGACGAATAAAAGTGCCGTGCTACTGTGATAATATTATACCTCAACGGATAACAAAAAAAATCACAAGTGAAAACAAGGAATTTCAGATTGCTCCTTAAAAACAAATCTATACTATACTCCATTCACTTTTATTTTAGCACGCGGTTGGCCATGGAAATTCGACACATTTCACTCTGTATAGTACGAAAATGTTGGGTTATGACGCATGTCAAAACATTTTTGGGTTTTAAATCAACGCTATGTTGCCCATTCTACGTAAAAGTTTCTGTTATTACGTATTTTATCACAATGTCGAATCTCTTCGGAAAATATGTGACAACATAATTGAAGTTTATACAAACTGATTGAAAGCATACCGAATCCAGTTATTTGCATGGAAAATACAAGAGATCAGTATAATATCATAATATGCACTAGCTTGAGGAGAGTTAATGTTCAATATTTTCTTTGGCTAAAGTTTGAATACGTTACATCAGTTTCAAAAATATTAACCCGAAGATGAAATGCATTTGATGCAGTGGTTGGGAATGGGTATCTCCCGAAGGAAATAACAGAAAATTACAAGAATGTTGAAGTCTTCAACAAAAATCATCTAACATCAATATAAGTAAAAGGAATTAGAAGAAGTTTCAAGTCAAGATGAACTTCACCTTTGAACAAAAATTTCACATGAATAAACAATTAACTGGACAATTGGCGCGTATTTGTGGTTGTTCATTTTAATACATTGATATAATAAAAATAATTTGGTATTTATTGGTACCTTAAGACATTTACAATGTATAGGACAAGTCAAATGAAAAATAGGAAAATCAATTTTCGGCAACTTATTCTACTATGACATTCATCGAAAATTCTGTAGTAAACTTTTCGCATTAATCCACTCAAACATAAAATTCCCAAATGGTTTTTTGGGTTTCCCAATAGAAGAAAATTCTTTGTCATCCTCTTCATTCACAATCTTTCTGATTGTGTAAATATTCAGCTGAAATATAAGTCGTTTAGATTTAGATGAAACATTATATAAATTCTCTTACATTGAATATGTTCGCTACCGTCTGACGTATTGTGGATTTTAGAATATCAGGGTATAACTATTTGAATGAGAGGACCTGAATTCTAAATGTGTAGCATTTCCTGAAACCCTGTTTCTTTTATCAATCACTTTCGGCATTTTCGTAATAAAAATTGATATCAGTTGTGGCAACGGCGTTATGACATTAGCGACCTTTCATGAGTGCCAATCTTACTCTGCTCTAGTTACAAAAACTTGAGAAAATTATTTCATGGCCAACCGACTGCTAAAATAAATCTGAATTGAGTATACATATTTAAATCTGTATATCGATTTGGATTGAATGACTTTTTCTTCAAAGAACCTACATTTGATATAGACCAGTCTCCTGTCAGTCCATGTGACTCGACTCAGCTTCCCGATGAGTCTGACTGTTGAGCCCTACATCCCAATTTTTTAACATTTTATCGATGGTGCAAAAACATTTTGATTCACATAATGCATACTTGAATTCATAAAAATTATAATTAATAGCTTCACCATTACCGACCATTGCTTTATACCAGCATCGGATATCTCTTCATAAATTTCAAATCAAAATATTCCAAAACGATTCACAGTATCGAGTTTCATCAAGAGTACCATTTAGGTGTTAAATTGAATGAAGTTCACTTGAAGTTATAAACGACTAGGTATTAGAAGTCCACTAGTTCTTTCAAAGAAAGGATGGTCTGATAGCACCAGTCAGAAGTTCTATACAGTGAAGCAAAGCTTCCTTGTTGTTTTTCATTTTAAGGTTATAATATATATCAGCTGATAATTGTAGTGGGTACATAAAATTCACTGGCTCTTGCCGATATTGCAAGAGCCAGTTGGTTGGGAAAATTGTCGATAGACCACCGGATTCTGAAAATGTGGTCCAGATTGATATCGAAAATAATGCTTCACATTTATTTCGACTGTTAAGTCCAGTTTTGATACAAGTATGATACCAATATTGGAAAGATCCGTTGAGGTTCCCTGCTGGTGTATCACACTTTGAATTGTTCGTAGCTCATTGTATATGGGTGAGCAAAATAAACTGAGTTGTGAGCAAAACGGAGCAAAATGAGAGCAAAACGAGGGCATAAAAATCGAAAAAATTTCATGGATCAAGTTCAAACATTCTTGTTAAAGGGAAGTTCTTGCCAATATTTATTCGAAAATTCGAAGCAGCCAGCAACTACCTGCTTCTGTTACACCAACTGTTCTGATAACCAACCAGCGATATCCACTCAGGAGAATTATAATAGTTTGTAATGATCTTGTATACAGAAAGAAGGTCAGTTAAAATTCGATGCTGCTCCAATGTCCGCAGATGGTAGAGAGAACAGACATTACTGATATACCTATAGTGACATAAACCCTGGTTAACTTAAAATAGAGGAATCTTGAAAACCTGTTCTGTACTCTCTCTAATCTCAGTTTATTACAACTATAAATGGGAGTCGGTAGCAAAGTTCAACTGAAAACAATCCACTGCCTAATTTGCAGTCTCATCATCATCATCTCCTGTCCTGCAGAAGAACCCCAATGACATGTTACAGACGTTCACTATGTAATCAACATGTGCGTTGAACGACATTTTCGAATAAAATATAACTCCTAAAGTCCTTCACCTGAATAACCCGTCCTAATGGCTCAATATTCAAACAGTATTGAAAGTCGATCAATGGAGTTTCTTTAGTAAAAGAGATACATGCACGTTTACTAATATTTAAATTGAATTTTTTAAATTCGCAGTATTCAGCAAAAGCATCAAGGTCCTTCTGCAGTTTCACGCAGTCAAGTACTGTCAATATTTACAAGTCATCAGCGTAAATGAGGATTTTAGAAAATTTGAAACAGTCTTTTACAGATAAATATCAAAAATAACAAGGGACCCAGATGCAAAACCTGAGGTACCCCAGAGGTAACGGCGCAGACTTGCGCCATTTGCGCAAACAATTCCCGTGCACAACAACATGAGCCAGAGAACACAGAACACAGAAGAAGGTGTGGTTAACTTTGTCGAACGCCAATCGCCATAGACAGTCCTCCACACGGCACACACGGGTCGTCGGCCATGCTACGCGTGAGAGATGCGTGAAGTAGTCGTTCCTAGTCTAGTAACGACGCTCGTGTCGCTCGTCTTCTAATCGCCACTCGCCAGATCACTTCTATAAACCCACACGGGTCGTTCAGGAATCGTCACTGATAAAAGATTCTGCATCTTGTCGATAAATACTTATCTCTGTAGAGGAGGTTATACCACGGGATTTTATCGCCATCCGTATAGGGAGTAAAGTGTAAAGTTTATAAACTTTATGAACATCTCTTTTCAATTTCAGAAGATTTCGAATTGTATCCAATGGCGATGCTTTTAAAGAAGTTGTTTTATGTGAAAATGCATTGAAAAAAAATCATTTCACCTAGGAAAGTATTTAACATGAACAAAAATTTGTTCTTCATAAAAAAAAAATTTCCGTGACGAATAAAAAAAATTGCTGGCTTCCCGAGATGACAAACTGATTGAGTTGAATTTCCAAGGAAATGCCATAAAAATTAGTGGTTTCCCACTGAAGATATAACTTTTTGCTTTTTGAACTTATCACTGAAACAGTGTGGACCCCTCTTAAAATTCCAACGTAACGTATAGATTGCAAAATAACAAAATGGTGTTGGATCATCAAAATTTGGGAAATCCATAAAAGAGGATACGTAGTATTCGTCAAAATAACAACAAAAGAAATGTGTAAAATCGGTAAAAATTCTGCTTCGTGCCGAAACATGGAGGAGCCAAATTTCGAGTGCTCCCTGTCATGTCAATTTTACAATCACCTACTGCATCATCTGAGAGTTATGCCTACAAAAACCTTCAAGTCAATCATTAAATCGTTCCTTCAAAAGAATTCAGTGAAAGAAGATTATATATATATATATATATACTAGCTGACCCGGCAAACGTTGTTTTGCCATATAAATAATTTCCTAATGATTAAATTACTAAAATGGCTATTAAAAAATAAGGGTTGATCGTAGAAGGGTGAAAATTGAGGATTGTATGTATTTTTGTATGTTGTATCATAAAAAAATAGAAATTAAAAATTTTGTCTAAAAAATACAAAAAAAAATTTAGGGGTGGACTACCCCTAACATTTAGGGGGATGAAAAATAGATGTTGGCCGATTCTCATAGATACCGGATAAGCACAAAAAATTTCATCAAAATCGGTCAAGCCGTTTCGGAGGAGTATGGTAACGAAAACTATGACACGAGAATTTTATATATTAGATATATATATGTATATTGGCGGGGGTCCTACAGCCTATGCCGCATCCCGCATTTTGATCTCCACACCTCCCTATCCTTCCAATCTTCCTTCCAGGGCATTAATTTCATTTAGGATATCGAACCAAATTACTACCGAACAAATAAATCTATAATTTTGTACGTTTAAGGCCAGCGAATGAGCTTTGTGGGAAGTAGTACAATCCCATTCTGAGGAATTATCAGATATTTCTAACAAAGCATCAAAAATTTTTTCGAGGTGATAACGTGAGGGTTTAACTGCATCGATTCTGTTTGACCATCGCGTATTACAAAGCTTTTAATTTGTAATAAAGCACCCCATATCTCGATCAGTGGAAGAGCGGCTTTCCACTAGTCATGGGGTGATTATTTTTAGATGTTAATTACACGAATTGAAGGCCCTCGAAAGGGGAAAAAATGTGGATCCGGCCCGTCGCACGAAGGACAGGTCTTGAAGTTGAATATTATTATTTCTGGGGAGATGTTTAAATGAAACTCATGAAAAACTTTAACAATTAAATCTATTGGAAAATAAAATTAGAGCTTCTCTACAAATACGTACTCGGTCCAAGACGACCAACAAAAACTTCAATTTCTTAAACACATGCAAATAAGCGCAAAACAATAAAACCTACTTTCATAACCAAAATCTTGGGTTAAAATTCAACTTCCCAACTTAGCGCTCAAAAATAAATCAATACTTTATCAATGAATTTTAGAGGAGCTTTCAAGACTCTGGACGAATAAAAATTGGAACTTTCTACCTTTTTCTGCGACTGCTGTTTGTCTGACGCTGCCGATGAAAACTTTTCGACACCAGACTTTACTCGCACTAATCGGCGAATTCTTTACACTCAACCGAACTTCCCGCACTTTTCCGTCGCAAACGTTTTCGCTTTGAGTTTCCCTATCTAAAAATTTCAACACAATTTTAAATCTGGTCTTACTATGAATCAAAATAGACGATCACTCCTCGAATGTTACTCTGCTGATTTCCGATAACTGACTTCAACTTCAAAGTCTTTCGAAATTTCTTCAACTACTAAATTCCCGATATTCCGGTTCTACTTGAACAAAATCAACAAAAACAAAGGACTGGACTTTTCTTTATACTCAACCTTTCCAAATATATATACGAGCCGACCGAGTCTCTGATTCTACTCTGTGATCTACCTATGCTTTTCCCGTATCTCGTGAAAAACCTAGTTATTCTAAGTCCCTTTTTCTGTCTTTAATTACTGACTCTACAAAAACTTATGATTCCGCTGCTACTCCGCACTGACTCGAAAGGATATGTTTTCGATATTTTTTTTAGATCACGTCCCCGGACCGACTTTAAGGGGTATTATTTTTTGATCACGCTCCTCGGACCGACTGACTAACATTTCCGAGGTACTTTTTCCCCGGTCTTTCTCTCCCACGCTATGGGTGGTACCAAAACGTCCCAAAATCGAAATCATTGGACGATCATTCTTGCTGAGTTGAAAAATCAGCGTTCCCAGGCTCGGCGGTTACGAGAAAATTTCGACTACTCCGCATTCTGAGAACTGTTTTCCTCTCAGGGTCTCCAAACTGATAAATCTTTCTTAATCTACATAACTAATAATTTTTACTCGTTCTACAGTCCCTATCACCGGATATTGGAATCAATTACAGAGGCCGCCGATCGCCGGTTGCTCTCTGAAAACGTAGGGTATCAATATCTGCCGATTTTCTGACTGAGTGACACTAACTCTTTCAACTCTTATCGAACTAGTTATTATTCAAATTCCCGCGACTTGATACCGCCTGATCTCAAGCGCCTCAAAGTGTCATATTTCCAACTAAAAATCGCCTCTGCAGCACGGCTGCAACAATGTATAAAGGTTCCAGCGATACCTCGTTTCAATTATCCCAAATTAATTCGAATGCTATTATTCCGATTTATTACAAATTTTAACTTTGGTAAATGTTTACAGATAACAGACCACCTTTTTGTAGATGACGAAAAGAAATCTTAAATTTCTTGAATTATATTGAAGAAGTTCACAGTTTCGTGTGTAATACTTGCTGCATCATTCACTACCAAATTAAGACTATGAGCCGAACACGGTACGTAAAATGCACGGTTATTGATTTCCAAAATTTTTTTTGTAGTCCACTGTGTTTTCCACGCATATTTGAACCGTTATCATAACCCTGGCCTCGTAAATTTTGAATGTTGAGATTCAATTGCGAAAATAAATCCGTAACAAGATTCAATAGACCTTCGCCTGTGGAGCTGTTGATAGGGCAGAAATCAAGGAAATTTTCACATATCGTTTTTTGTCTCATTATCTAAAAGGACATGCCTGAGTATAACTGTATTTGTTCTGTATGACTCACATCTGGTGTGCAATCTAATATGATGGAGAAATATTTGGATTCCCTGACTTTGTTCAAAATATAATTTCTTATGGTTGTGCCGAGTAAATCAATTATTTCATTCTGAATTTGATAAATAGTGAGTCATACGACTTGAATCTGATTGCGAGGATTGAATTCTATGAATATGTTGCCGCATCATTGAATCAAAGGATGCTATCATTTCGATTGCTTTTAGAAAAATACCATTATCATGTTCATATAATGTTTTTGACGACCCCCGAAAAGCCAGACATTGACGGGATAAAAATTTTAAAACGGTTATAATTCTTTCTAATGCATCACATCATTGTTTTTTTCCGATTCTAATAGTCTCAGTTGCGTTTGATTTACAGTAGTTTTATTTTTTAGCATAATATTCAATTGTACCCACAATTTCACATTTTCACTGTGGGAAACGCTTTTTTCATGTCTTTTCAATGTTATTGATAAATGCTGCCAATTAGAAAAACCGTTCAGAGCCGACAAATTACTAAGAGATTTGCCGAATATTTTACAACAAAAACAATACACTGAATCTTTTGAGATAGAGTAAACAAGCCATTCTCTGTTAATTTTTTCTCCATTGGGAAGTTTTCTATAATAATAACTGTCTGTGAATCTTCTTCCATCGTCATTAAAAGGAAAGTTGTAGTTTGACACCTGTGCGGGACCCCGACTAACCAAAACATCAACAAGATCATTAGTCATACTAGCAGGCCACAAACCGGGATCATCACCATAATCTAAATTGCTACCTATCACTGATGACGATAAATTGCTCACTGGTTCTGCAGTTGTACCTTTTCTTGTTTCACTGAATTCTCACCCTCTGAAGAGTATACTTCTTTTTTTCTTCTGATACGTCCATAGCTTCTTGATTTAAGCCTGCGCTAGTTGAAGCTTCGTCGAAATTTTGTGGACATTCCGCTTCCTTATTTTCCGGCTTGCTTAAATATTTCACTAAAGAACCAGACGCTTTTACTTTCTTTGCCTCCCTTTCTCGCCTTTGCTGCCGAAATTGAGCTCCTGAAAGTTTTTTTTTTCTGCGGTTCCTGAAATCATTTGTAAACGTTAAAGTTCCATTTTTCATTTGAGTTTGAGTTTGTTTTGATACCACGATATGACCGAAAAGTTCAGACAAGTGAGAATCGAATCTGCGTAATATTTTCTACTTATAGTTTGTTCATTTCAATCATAATACAACCCATTTATTCACTGTCAAATTTACTAAATTAATGTTTTATAAACTGAAAAAGTCTACTTTTCAAGTATTCAGAGCCCTTAATGTTCCTTGCATGGTATTTATTGCTATAAGTTAATGAACAAATAAACTTAGATAAGTGCTTACCATTATTATTATCGATCACCTTGCTCTTATTTATTTTGCACAAATTCAGGTAAAATGAATCATTTATTAAACTTAACAAGTTCAAATATCAATAATTATTTATTGATCCAACTCAGAAGAACTATTAACAAAATAATTGGAATTTAATTTTTGATCGTTACTGTTCATACACCACGGAACTGTTCGAATCGAATCATAGACAAGAGAAAGAGACAAGTTTCAATTTCGAATGCAAAATGCAACTGATCCTAGGGGGTGTATATTCCGACAAAGACCCTCATTCTGTTTTTATCTTTATTTTCGTAATTCTCTCTTCAAAATCACGTACCTACCTAAACTCGGCTAGTAGAAAGGGCGCAATTTGGTAACAGATGGTTTTTTATGACATGCAATAATTGGCATAAACGATACGGCGACACTGAAAATATTCAACTACTACTACTACTACCTGGTTGTAATATTGGGAAAAAGAACATTTGCAAATTTTTCTCGTAGAATATTCAACAAAATCAGAGATGCCGTAGGAACTTTCTGAATCGATGTTTCTTTCAGAAAATTTTTTCCGAGGGCGCAATTCGAAGTTCCTGGGGGGCAATTTATCGGATCATGTGAATTTTTCGATCTTGAAGTTTTACGCCAAAACTGGATCTAGGCGCTATCAGTATTATATATCGAATAATTTATTCTTAACTAAATTGTTTTCTAATCAATAATTGTTCACTAACATTTAAGAAATATTTCTTCTTCCCTAAATTTGGTTATTTATATTAACTCAAATGCGATTAATATAAAGAAATAGTTTCTTTGATGTAATCTGATGTCATACTCAGGATAAATTATTGATTTCTTAATACTGAGACTTCAATGCTGTAACAAATCAAAACATAACTTTAAAGAAATATTCGTTCGGCCATATCTGAAACAGATGTTTCTTACATATGTTCGAGGTTTTTTAGTGGTAACTGAACGTTTTTTTCTCAGTGTGATAAGAATTTTAAAACATTCGCCCCATTTCTCATACATCGTAATTCAAACCATTCATACTCAAAATCGTTACATATTTTTTATTAATTTTGTCTGTTTTCACGAAAAAACAAATCTTTATTTTCTTGGGTTGCAGTTGATGCGCTTGGCGTTTCTGAATGCCCTTGAGTTTCTAGGAAAAAAAACCTTTGATTATTATTTCTAAAGTATGATCCTCTCTAAGAACTACGTCCTCTATATGTAATAAACTTGACCGAATTCATTTATGGATTTTTGTTTTTGTCGTGCCGAGTGTAATGATGCAGAAAGCGCTATTGCAGATTTTTTTGATAAAAGATGTTCTGAAATATCATTTAGAAGATCTTGAACACTTTGATAGTTAGAATTTAATCGAATTTTGGCTGCTTCTGTTAGTTTAGTTTTCAAAACGAACCTTATAAGGAGTTGCTTACCTGCGTCGTCTATAATAGAGACTCGTATTAGTCGTATTGCGTCTATCAATCGGCGAGTGCCATTTTCCGAACTATCGTGGTCTCGTCGTTGATAAAAATTTTTGAAATCGAGTAATTTTTTCCAATTATTTGCCTTTGGAAGTATAATTATAACATTATGGAAATTTATTTACTGATTGTTGTACTTGTTTCAAGACCAATAGAAGTAAATGAAGCAAAAACTTCGTAGATCGTTCAGTATCAGAAATAAAATATCTATACTTCATTCACTTTTATTCTAGCAGTCGGTTGGCCATGAAAATTTGACATATTTCACTCTGTAGAGTACGAAAATGTGGGGTTATGACGCTTGTCAAAACATTTTTGGGTTTTAAATCAACGCTATGCTGCCCGTTCTACGTAGAAGTTTCTGTTATTACGTATTTTATCACAATGTCGAATCTCTTCGGAAAATATGTCACGAACATAATTGAAGTTTATGAAAACTGATTGAAGGCATACCAAATCCAGTTATTTGCATGGGAAATACAAGATGAACTTCACCTTTGAACAGAAATTTCACATGAATAAACAATTAACAGGACAACTGGCGCGTATTTGTGGCTGTTCATCTTAATACATTGATATAATTATAATAATTAGGTATTTATTGGAACCTTAAGACATTCACAATGTATAGGACAAGTCAAATGAAAAATAGAAAAATCAATTTTCGGGAACTTATTTTACGATGACATTCATCGAAAATCCTCTAGTAAACTCTTCGCATTAAATCACTCAAACATAAAATTCTCAAATGCCACCCCTTTTTTGGGTCTCCCAATAGAAGGAAATTCTTTGTCATATCTTCTTCATTCATAATATTTCTGATTGTGGAAATATTCAGCTGAAATATAAGTCGTTTAGATTCAGATGAAACATTATATAAATTCTCTTACATTGAATATGATCGCTACCGTCTGACGTATTGTGGATTTCAGAATATCAGGGTGTAACTATTTGAATGAGCAGACCTGAATTCTAAATAGCACTTCCTGAAACCCTGTCTTTTTTTTCAATCACTTTCGGCATTTTCGAATTTTCATAATAAAAATTGATATTAGCGGTGGCAACCGCGTTATGACATTAACGACATTTCATGTGTGCCAACCTTATTCCGTTCTAGTCACAAAAAATTGAGAAAATTATTTCATGGCCAACCGACTGCTAAAATAAATGTGAATGCAGTATAGTTATAATTCATTTCAATCTGGTGAATGAATACCTGCGTGAAGATAGCCGGTAAAGTTAGCCGGTAAAATTTCCGGAAACTCCCGAACTACCATAGGCGTTCGTTACGGATATTCTCACCGAAATAGTGAATAGTACTCGATTCCAATGAAAATTTATACATCACAGAATAGTGATTAATATATTTAGAATCAATAAAACGCAATTTCGATTCAATTAGAAGAGTACCTATGGTTAAATACACTCGTGTTACGAAATTTTAAATAGAGAAATGGATTGAGAACAATATGACAAAATAAAATGAATTGGTGTCATGTGATGAAAACCCTATATTGAGACGCAGGGGATAACAGGGTGAAATCCACCCTTAAGTGGTTTTTTCGCTCTACAGGGTTGTTATCGTGGTTTCTTCAAAATATGAATATATAGAAAAAATCTGCATTTACAGTAGCTTTCGATTGAGCCTAGTCTTATTTTCTTACGCAGGGGATAACAGGGTGAAATCCACCCTTAAATGGTTTTTTCGTTCTACAGGGTTGTTATCGTAGTTTCTTCAACATATGAATATAAAGAAAAAATCTGCATTTACACTAGCTTTCGATAGAGCCTAGTCTTATTTTCTTACGCAGGGGATAACAGGGTGAAATCCACCCTTAAGTGGTTTTTTCGCTCTACAGGGTTGTTATCGTGGTTTATTCAAAATATGAATATATAGAAAAAATCTGCATTTACAGTAGCTTTCTATTGAGCCTAGTCTTGTTTTCTTACGCAGGGGATAACAGGGTGAAATCCACCCTTAAGTGGTTTTTTCGCTCTACAGGGTTGTTATCGTGGTTTATTCAAAATATGAATATATAGAAAAAATCTGCATTTACAGTAGCTTTCGATAGAGCCTAGTCTTGTTTTCTTACGCAGGGGATAACAGGGTGAAATCCACCCTTAAATGGTTTTTCCGTTCTACAGGGTTGTTATCGTGGTTTCTTCAAAATATGAATATATAGGAAAAATCTGCATTTACAGTAGCTTTCGATTGAGCCTAGTCTTGTTTTCTTACGCAGGGGATAACAGGGTGAAATCCACCCTTAAATGGTTTTTCCGTTCTACAGGCTTTTCGTAGTTTCTTCAACATATGAATATAAAGAAAAAATCTGCATTTACACTAGCTTTCGATAGAGCCTAGTCTTATTTTCTTACGCAGGGGATAACAGGGTGAAATCCACCCTTAAGTATTTTTTTTTTTTAGTTTTATAGAGGTTTATGATTTTGAGCATTATCATATTATTCTACTTTTAAGTATTTTGCTGCTGTACAGTATCGCATTGTCCATAGCTGCTGGCCCAAATGCGTTTTGAGGGATGAAATCATATTCATAAATGGTAATTTTGGGTTTCCCCCTATCAAACCATCAGGTGATGCAGCCAAGTACTGGAATTTCGGATGGATTACTAACCCAGCCATTCGACATAATGTTCCCGTTTTCTTTTCATACATAGCTCTTGCCACTTGTTCATTAGCGATACCATGTTCAATGGGAGCAGTTCTCAGGTTCCTGCTTTCTAAAATGTCCCTACATATATTTTTGTAGATAGATGGGAGGCTGTTTTTTCCAAATGCTCTGCATACCCTCCCGAAAAAAGAGGCAGTCACCCTTATTTTTCTCTCTTGTCTCCATAATGGGCACTCTCTTTGGGAAATGGTTTGTTCTTCAATTATTTTTAGCTCTAAACAGCTTTTGAACATTTTATTCACGAAAAGAGAAAATGAATCGTACACTTTTGATGAGGTATTCTGAGATTGAAATGTATTTCTTGAAGAAACAGTACTGGTACATATTTTGCAAATATAATCTCCTGAAAAATCCATCTGACTTTCCGGATCAACACAGTGTTGATGGAACCAACGATTACAACTCTCATCACTACACTGAACCCAAAGGGCGATCTCATTCAGCACGCCTTGTCCACAATGTGCGCAGAGAGCTAAGTCTTCATCCTCATCAGCATAAATCAGTTTTTCTTCTACAGAGCCGTTAGCTTCATTAAGAAGTTTCAAATGCCGGCCAATGAAATGAGAATCGTATTTTCTTTTTTTTTACACCAAGATTCCTGTGAATATTTTTCTTCTGTCGGATCATGTTTCGTTAATCTATTTTTTCTTATTTCCAGCTTGTTTTCAACAATTAACGCTGCAATATCATCATGTAATTTCCTTATAAATCTTGAACATTTCAAATTTTTTTGACCGTCTAACAAATTCAGCTTGAGTTGTCCAAAATAATTTTCAACCAACGCATTACTAAGCCGAGTTGAACCTCTCAATAGAAATGAATTCCAAAGAGGACATAATGGGATGTATTTTTTCATAATCAGATTCCATAGGTCTTCATTGAATAGGCTGTTTTCATTCCCAGATTTGGATGGAGAATAATCCAGTACAATATTTTCAACGAGCGATGTATACCGTATGAAAAAAGGACTGGATCGCAGTAAACTTCTGGCTTCGTCTTCAAAATTTTCTACTAAATTTAATTCTCCATTAGGCGATTCTCTTTTCTGCGAATTGACAGAAAATTTAGAACATATTTTTCATATATTCATATGTTGAAGAAACTACGATAACAACCCTGTAGAACGGAAAAACCATTTAAGGGTGGATTTCACCCTGTTATCCCCTGCGTAAGAAAACAAGACTAGGCTCAATCGAAAGCTACTGTAAATGCAGATTTTTTCTATATATTCATATGTTGAAGAAACCACGATAACAACCCTGTAGAGCGAAAAAACCACTTAAGGGTGGATTTCACCCTGTTATCCCCTGCGTAAGAAAACAAGACTAGGCTCAATCGAAACCTACTGAAAATGCAGATTTTTTCTATATATCTATATTCTGAAGAAACTACGATAACAACCCTGTAGAACGGAAAAACCATTTAAGGGTGGATTTCACCCTGTTATCCCCTGCGTAAGAAAACAAGACTAGGCTCAATCGAAAGCTACTGTAAATGCAGATTTTTTCTATATATTCATATGTTGAAGAAACCACGATAACAACCCTGTAGAGCGAAAAAACCATTTAAGGGTGGATTTCACCCTGTTATCCCCTGCGTAAGAAAATAAGACTAGGCTCTATCGAAAGCTACTGTAAACGCAGATTTTTTCTATATATTCATATTTTGAAGAAACCACGATAACAACCCTGTAGAACGGAAAAACCATTTAAGGGTGGATTTCACCCTGTTATCCCCTGCGTAAGAAAACAAGACTAGTCTCAATCGAAACCTACTGAAAATGCAGATTTTTTCTATATATCTATATTCTGAAGAAACCACGATAACAACCCTGTAGAACGAAAAAACCACTTAAGGGTGGATTTCACCCTGTTATCCCCTGCGTAAGAAAACAAGACTAGGCTCTATCGAAAGCTACTGTAAATGCAGATTTTTTCTATATATTTATATTTTGAAGAAACTACGATAACAACCCTGTAGAACGGAAAAACCATTTAAGGGTGGATTTCACCCTCTTCTCCCCTGCGTAAGGAAACAAGACTAGGCTCAATCGAAAGCTACTGTAAATGCAGATTTTTTCTATATATTCATATGTTGAAGAAACTACGATAACAACCCTGTAGAACGGAAAAACCATTTAAGGGTGGATTTCACCCTGTTATCCCCTGCGTAAGAAAACAAGACTAGGCTCAATCGAAACCTACTGAAAATGCAGATTTTTTCTATATATCTATATTCTGAAGAAACTACGATAACAACCCTGTAGAACGGAAAAACCATTTGAGGGTGGATTTCACCCTGTTATCCCCTGCGTAAGAAAACAAGACTAGGCTCAATCGAAACCTACTGAAAATGCAGATTTTTTCTATATATTCATATTCTGAAGAAACCACGATAACAACCCTGTAGAACGAAAAAACCACTTAAGGGTGGATTTCACCCTGTTATCCCCTGCGTAAGAAAACAAGACTAGGCTCTATCGAAAGCTACTGTAAATGCAGATTTTTTCTATATATTTATATTTTGAAGAAACTACGATAACAACCCTGTAGAACGGAAAAACCATTTAAGGGTGGATTTCACCCTCTTATCCCCTGCGTAAGGAAACAAGACTAGGCTCAATCGAAAGCTACTGTAAATGCAGATTTTTTCTATATATTTATATTTTGAAGAAACTACGATAACAACCCTGTAGAACGGAAAAACCATTTAAGGGTGGATTTCACCCTGTTATCCCCTGCGTAAGAAAACAAGACTAGGCTCAATCGAAAGCTACTGTAAATGCAGATTTTTCCTATATATTCATATTTTGAAGAAACCACGATAACAACCCTGTCGAACGGAAAAACCATTTAAGGGTGGATTTCACCCTGTTATCCCCTGCGTAAGAAAACAAGACTAGGCTCTATCGAAAGCTACTGTAAATGCAGATTTTTTCTATATATTCATATTTTGAATAAACCACGATAACAACCCTGTAGAGCGAAAAAACCACTTAAGGGTGGATTTCACCCTGTTATCCCCTGCGTAAGAAAATAAGACTAGGCTCTATCGAAAGCTACTGTAAATGCAGATTTTTTCTTTATATTCATATGTTGAAGAAACTACGATAACAACCCTGTAGAACGGAAAAACCATTTAAGGGTGGATTTCACCCTGTTATCCCCTGCGTAAGAAAACAAGACTAGGCTCAATCGAAAGCTACTGTAAATGCAGATTTTTCCTATATATTCATATTTTGAAGAAACCACGATAACAACCCTGTAGAACGGAAAAACCATTTAAGGGTGGATTTCACCCTGTTATCCCCTGCGTAAGAAAACAAGACTAGGCTCTATCGAAAGCTACTGTAAATGCAGATTTTTTCTATATATTCATATTTTGAATAAACCACGATAACAACCCTGTAGAGCGAAAAAACCACTTAAGGGTGGATTTCACCCTGTTATCCCCTGCGTAAGAAAACAAGACTAGGCTCAATAGAAAGCTACTGTAAATGCAGATTTTTTCTATATATTCATATTTTGAATAAACCACGATAACAACCCTGTAGAGCGAAAAAACCACTTAAGGGTGGATTTCACCCTGTTATCCCCTGCGTAAGAAAATAAGACTAGGCTCTATCGAAAGCTAGTGTAAATGCAGATTTTTTCTTTATATTCATATGTTGAAGAAACTACGATAACAACCCTGTAGAACGAAAAAACCATTTAAGGGTGGATTTCACCCTGTTATCCCCTGCGTAAGAAAATAAGACTGGGCTCAATCGAAAGCTACTGTAAATGCAGATTTTTTCTATATATTCATATTTTGAAGAAACCACGATAACAACCCTGTAGAGCGAAAAAACCACTTAAGGGTGGATTTCACCCTGTTATCCCCTGCGTCTCAATATAGGGTTTTCATCACATGACACCAATTCATTTTATTTTGTTAATTGTTCTCAATCCATTTCTCTATTTAAAATTTCGTAACACGAGTGTATTTAACCATAGGTACTCTTCTAATTGAATCGAAATTGCGTTTTATTGATTCTAAATATATTAATCACTATTCTGTGATGTATAAATTTTCATTGGAATCGATTACTATTCACTATTTCGGTGAGAATATCCGTAACGAACGCCTATGGTAGTTCGGGAGTTTCCGGAAATTTTACCGGCTAACTTTACCGGCTATCTTCACGCAGGTTGAATGAATCGAGTGCTTCCCGGAGAAGATTTTCGGCCTCATTCGACCGACTTATTCTGAAGTTGATGTTATATCGAAGAAAAATTTTAGAATATCGAAATCGAATTATCTTTTATATCTTTTCACACACTGAATTTTTATGGGTTCAGTTATATTCGATTCATTCTAGTTTGAAAGTCATTGTTATTTACCTACATAAACCGTATCACTCATATCCGTCAGGTAATAAACTGATTGTATGAAATGGGGAATTTGAGCCAACTATTCGAATACATCAATGCGTGAAAGAAACAGAGTCTTTTGAAAATTCCGTATACAGGGGGATTCGTAACTATTAGGATACATAGGTAATAGCTTTTCAAAGTTCTATCAATAGTTATGAATCCCCCTGTATATAATCATTGAATGCTAACTAAAATGTTTGGTCCAAAATAATGAGAATAACTAACTGTACCTACGAAATTGTCAACAAATAGAGAATTGTCCCCCCAATCATGCCATAACCCATACCGTAATATTATACCAATTTACTGAGGGCCGACAAAGGGTTTTGCTGCAAAACAGGCACCAGCTGCATCACTTTACGATCTATTCAGTTTTTCAGGGTGAGAGCAGAAATGAAAGGAATATTCATGAAATATGTATTACAAAGACCACCGGCTCGTGTTTTACGTACCCTGAAAGTTTAAACCAATAAGATGCGTTCGTCTTGGGAAGTTTATTGCAAAGAAATGAAGAATATCTGCTCTCCATAATTCTGGTGAAATTTTCCATACAAACAATTTTTTTATCGTGCTTACGAAGTCTTGTATGGGAAAAATAGGAAAAAATGATGATATGAATAAGGAAGTTTTGTAAAACCTGATAACCTGTAATAGGATATCCGGTCTCACCTTACACAAATACAAAATCGCTTTGAATTTCACGAAAAATGTCGAAAAAATATCTCACTATTTCAAATCAAAACTGAAAGGGGAAAATTTTCGACCCGAACGAGTCTCGAACTCGAACGAATCGTAACAATAAGGGTTTTTTCATTTTGGGATAAATATAATTTATATCGAACTACTTTTCCATTATTAGGAATGATGAGACAGAAAAGGGCAATGGTGTGACAATGAAAATACCATATCTATCATTTATATAAATTACAAATACATATAAATATGTTCCCGTAATTTGAAATTTCAACATAATATTCGTAATGTCAGATGTGAAATGTTTCAATAAATTCTACTACAATCGATTGATGGTTTTGAATTTCAATCAACCATTCCTGATTTCTCGTCTCTTACATGGAATATCAGGTCTCGTCTCCTTTTCGAGAGGAAACGAGAAGAGAGAAGAGACTCTCGAAAACGAAACTCTCGTGGGCATCACTAAAATCTATAGAGACATTCATCATTATTAATCAGTTCAAGCAGTTGAGAACTCTTTCAAAGAGACTTAGATCAAGGGATTTACATAACTATCTTGAAACCATCGAGCAAGAGGTTTCGTATAATTCAAAAAAATTTTTTAAGTACGTGTCACAGAAAAAACGTCATGGCGCGTTTCCGGCGGTTATGAGGAAGGATGGTCTCACGAGGATTTGAGTCACAACATCAGACGGACGTAATTTGTACCGATTTAAGAAAGGCATTCGACAAAATTAATCACTCGATTCTCTTGCGTCGACTTGCAGAGTTGGGAATTTGTGGTGATCTACACAGATGGATAGCATCCTATATTTCTAACAGATCGCAATTCGTGTGTGTTAACTGTCAGTGGTCAAGAAAGATTTCCAGTACATCCGGAGTGCCGCAAGGTTCTCAACCTGGGCCTATATTTTTTATTATTTATTTGAATAATATATCCTCGTGCTTTCGTAATGCAAGGTTTCTGCTGTTTGCCAACGATCTGAAGATATTTTTGAAAATAAAAAGCATTGTTGACTATTATCTATTACAACAAGATTTGGACAGATTTAGCGATTACTTCAGGGAAAATTTCCTATTTCTGAATCTGGATAAATACTTCAAGATTTCTTTCACAAGGAACATCAACGCGTTCCAATTTCACTACTTGATTGAAGGTCAATGTCTCCAGCCCCCCCAAATTTGAATTTGTACCTTTTTTTGATGCTGAAGTTTTGTACTAGTTTTGTACCGAAATGTATCGTTGGAAAAAAGTTTTGTACCCCTAATTAAAATGATGAAAATACGGTTTTCAGTTTGAGGGGGGGGTCGTAGACATGCTCACCCCGCACTTTTGAAATTGCAAATTTTTTATATCTCAAAGTTTTGAACTATTTTTGTACCGAAATTTACCCAAAAGAAAAATTTTTTTACCTTAAGATTAAGGGGTCTTAGGAGGGTTTCAGATTGGGGGGGCTGAAGACATGTTTTTGAAATAATGAAGTTTAGGTTTCGGAAACAACCTGAAACATGTTTACTAGTTTTGTACCGAAATGTACCGTTAGAAAAAAGTTTTGTACCCTAATTAAAATGAAGAAAATATGGAGTTCAGTTCGCGGTGACAATTGACATGCTCGCCCCCTCCCCCCCCTTTTGAAGTTGCAAATTTTTTGCTTTCAAAGTTTTGTACTAGTTTTGTACCGAAATGTACCCAAAAGAAAAATTTTTGTACCCTCTAAGATTAAGGGGTCTTAGCAGGGTTTAAAATGGTGGGCCTGGAGACATGATTTCGAAATAATGAGATTTCGGTTTCAAAACAAGCTGAAACATGTGTATTAGTTTTGTACCGAAATGTACGGTTGAAAAAAATTTTGTATATACCCTTATTAAAATGAAGAAAATACGGAATTCAGTTTGGGGAAACTGTAGACATGCTCACCTCCAATTTTTTTCATTTCAATGTTTTGTACACAAATGTACCGTCAAGAAAAATGTTGTAATCTAAGATTGAGAGGTCATAGGCCATTCTACGAGAAAAATCAACATCTTCAATTTTCTGATAACAGTTGAATCTATAGGTACTAATAATATGGAAACACATTGAGGTTTTTTTTTTTCAAAATCGTGTAGCAACTACTAGGGATAAAACACGATCAATCAACATACTATCAACATTGTTGATACTATGGTATTCTCTTCTTTGGTGAACTCACAACATCTTTGTCTTTCAAAACTTTCTGATTCACAGAAAACGCTTACACATGGCGAAATAGTAAATAGGTTCTTTCGAAAGATTGATAATCTTCAGCAATATTGGGCTACTCAATTTATCAACAGAATGTTTCAGATTTCCCTTCTGTCATTTGACCATTTCTGGAGTAGGTTTCAATTATAAAAGCTTTTTGCTTTTGTACATTTCGGTACAAAACTTCGAGAGAGAAAAAGTTTTAATCCCCTCCGAACTGAAATACGTATTTTCGTCATTTCAATTAGGGGTACAAAACTTTTTTCAACGGTACATTTCGGTAGAGAACTTAAGCGTTAAACAAGTGCAAAATTGATGACTTTTTTCAACGTCGCGTCGCCATGTATTTCTTTCTGATCTTAGGTTAATCAAATTTGACTTTATCAAGAAGAAAATTATGATCTGTGCAATAGGGAGATAAATCTAGGGACGGAAGATGTTGGCATGTTGGGAAAAAAACTGAATTAGGCTCACGATTAATTTCGTTTTTACAACGGTACATATCGGTACCAAACCAGTACACATATTTCAGTTTGTTTCGAAAACCAAAATCTTATTACTTCGAAAAGATGTCTCCATTCCTGGAATGAATTCTCCTAAGACCCCCAAATCTCAGAGTACAAAACTTTTCTTGACGATACAAAACCAGTACGAAATGTTTACATAGAGAAAATTTGCATTTTCAAAAGTTATTGAAGTAATGAAAATGATAATTCACACATTCTATTTTGGGCTACAAAATTTTTTATCGAAGGTACATTTCAGATTTCAGTATCGAAAAAGTACAAAACCAATATCCCATATTCCTTGGTGTAAAAAAAACATCCCTGAAGCCTCAGTACTTCAAATGGAGCACAGGTACACCACCGGGGTAGAGAAGTGTGCCGTTTTTGTGACGGTACATTTCTGTACAAAGCTAATACACATGTTTTAGCTTGTTTAGGAAACCGAAATCTCATTATTTCGAAAATATGTCTCCAGCCCCCCAATTTGAAACCCTCCTAAGACCCCTTAATCTCAGGGTACAAAACTGTTTCTTGACGGTACATTTCATTACAAAACTAGTACAAAACTTTGAGATACAAAAAAATTGCAATTTCGGAAGTGGGGGGTGAGCATGTCTACGACCCCCCCAAACTGAAAATCGTATTTTCATCATTTTAATTAGGGGTATAAAACTTTTTTTCAACGGTACATTTCGGTACAAAACTAGTACACATGTTTCAGCTTGTTTCGGAAACCGAATCTTCATTATTTCAAAAACCTGTATCCAGCCCCACCAATTTGAAACCCTCCTAAGACCCCTTAATTTTAGGGTACAAAACTTTTTCTTGACGGTACATTTCATTACAAAACTAGTACAAAACTTTGAGATAAAAAAAATTTGCAATTTCGTAAGTGGGGGGTGAGCATGTCTACGAACCCCCTAAACTAAAAACCGTATTCTCATCACTTTAATTAGGGGTACAAAACTTTTTTCAACGGTACATTTCGGTATAAAACTAGTACAAAACTTTAGTGTCAAAAAAATTTTAAAGTTCAAATTTGGGGGGCTGGAGACATAGACCTCTTGATTGACCGGATTCAACTGTGACAAGTGAGTAGTATTCGCGACTTGGGAGTGACTCTGGATGCAAAGTTGAATTTTATCGAACATATTGATAACGTCCTTTCATCGGCGAATAAAATGCTTGGTTTTGTCCTTCGACATAGTAAATTATTCAAAAAGAATGAAACTATGTTGACAATGTATTATTCTTTTGTTTTTAGTCGACTGAATTTTTCATCATCGGTTTGGAACCCTCATTATGAGTGTCACATCAGGCGGTTGGAAAACGTACAACATAAATTTCTGCGATGTTTGTCATATCATGATAGTTTCCGAATTGTGGACCAGGATTACTCCGAAGTTTATGTGAGATTTAATATGCTCACCTTGCAGGACCGCAGGAAAATTAACGATATGTGTCTGTCATATAAAATACCGAACGGTGCCCTTTCGGTCCCTTCTATTCTCCAATCGGTGTATTTTAAAGTTCCTGAGAGGAGACTCAGATCGAGGGAAATTTTTTTCGTTCCATTTCGCAGATTGACAGAGTTCATCTCGAGCTCTGTCAATATATGTAGATGCCTTCAATGTTTCCATTGTGCAGTTTAAGAAAATGTTGAAACTTCATTATTATGCGAAGTTATGATTAAAGTTGTATTTGCTTTCCTGTTTATATGTATATGATTTTACTTGTTTTTTTGCGATAATGGGGATTTTCCACTATATTGTTTTTTTCCAGAAGTTTCATCACTGAATACTGGGTTTAAGTATTGGAGGTATTTTTGTACGTTATTGCAACTTTTCCATGTGAATCTGTGACTACTGTATTGGGTTGAAATACCTGTTTGTATTCTCATACTCAATAAATATATAAATAAATGAATAAGACCGACCTATCCATTTCAATATGTTATCTTGATATGATGGTTGACTGTCCGATTGATTTGGATTGTACAATTAGGTGATTTCTTTCAATCGCGCCACATCGATTGATTGTTGATGATCTATTCTGATGGTTTTTAGCTCTTATGACTGTATTGTTTTCTGATAATGTCTTTTTTGATTAACTCGTTGATGATTTGTTCTGAAGGTTAGTCCCATCATTGTTAGCTTTTTGTTGTTCTGTAAATGTCTTACATGTTTTATATTGTGATTCTGATTTTGTATCATTGCTTCGTTCTCACAATTTATTCACTATCTCAAACATTTTATATTTTACCTTGATAAAGGCTACATATTAGCCGAAACGTTGCTTATAAAACAATTACATATATCTATGACCGTCATTCTTCACCCTTAGCAAAATTATTTTTCTCTTATAGCCTATTGTGTATTGAAACTCTCATTGACTGAAATTTTCTTGAAAAATATTATCATCATATTCATTATTCGGAAGTAGTAGGTACTCAATTTTATGGGATATATTCTTTGTAAACACTCATAACAATATGTTGTAATGACGTGTTTGCCAAGAAAATATTCTTAATGTATGATGCTCGAATAAATATAAATTGCACCTGTGCCTTGTTTGTTTCTTATTTCGACGAAAGCAAAATGTTTCGGTTTGTCTTCAGACTTTCTGACAAAGTTTTTTGTGACTAGAAAAAAAAATTTAATCAACCGAACAGGGCTCAATCGAAATAGCATTAGCCCTCAATCTGTAAATTTGAAAAGTATCGCTCTACTGCTACTAGCATTTCTTACAGTTCAACCATGATGATAACTGCGGTTCAGTTCGACTATTCACAGAATCACAGATAGATGCTCACTGGCCAATGACTGATTAGCGGTCTTGGAGTGACGGTCTCTACGAATGAGATGAGGAACTACAAATTATTTTGGCTTCACTTGGCTGAGTTGTCGCTCTAGGCCTAGGGGGCTGAATAGTCAAAGTTTTTATTGAAAATAGTTAAATGCTCATATGGTATATGGTAGCTTGTGTTTTGTATTTATATTTTTGTTATTTACAAGATCGCTCACGTAGCTTGTGTTTTCATAGAAATTCTGTAAGACCCGATCCATATAATTAATCTTTTTTTGGCTCGATTTCTTCCACTGTTATTTCAGTGAATTTGTCTTCATTGGTGGATGAGTCCCATTGGCTATGGTTTTAGGTGACATCAGGCTTGCTATTCTTGTACATTATAGAGTAGGTATAGGGATATACTGATGGCCTGAGCCTGAGGGTGTTGTTTATGTGTTCATGGAAATTTGATCTCGTATCTAGTTCTAAGCCCAGATATTTTACGTTGTTTTTTGCCGTTAATTCGTGGCTATTTATTTTGATTGATACGTTGATTTTTTTGTTGATTTTGCTGCTAAACACGACCTGGTCGGTTTTTTCTCATTCACCTTGATATTCCAGGTTTCGTAGTATCTATTTTGTTGATTGGTTAATTTGGTATTGTACTAATCTGTTCGCAATTGTTGCATGGAACGAGTTTGCATAAGTGGCAGTATCGTCAGTGAATAGCGCTGTTTCCGTGCAATTCCGTGCGTTGATGACAGGTTCTGGTTCTGAAAATTTTTATATTTCGAGCGACTTTTCTGATTACATGGAATACTTCGATGTTGAATTTGTCGATTTTTCTGAGTCTAGTTTCGTTAATTATAATTATTTCCATGGCGTTTTTGATGGGGTAGTAATTGATTTCATTATTTTCTGCTCTAATACCGTTGGAATTCCATGAAGCCAGATTGAGTGAGTTAGAATCACAAGACAGGTTATTTATAAATTCTTAGAAAGTTTGAACTTTTTTGATGGTATTTCTACATTTTCTATTTCTTGATTGAGATTTTTTATGGATTTGATACACATTTCTATATCTATGTATTTTCAAGTTCCTCAAATTCGTCTGTTATCTCCTGGAATGTGGTGGAGGCACCTAGCCTCTGTTTTAGATGGCATTTGTTACCAGATATTGCTTTCTGGAAGAGGCGCTGGCGTGTATGTTTTCGGACTAGTTTGAAGCCTCTAGGAGGGCCATGATTTGTCGGGATTGTATAATTTTTTGATAGATTTCGTATTCTGTGCTATTAGCGCAGGTGGCCGAAAACTCCCTCGATTTTGTGCAATACTTTGCGAGGTGATTCGCTGCATATTTCAGGCATTTTACATTATGGGGTTATTCGTAATCGCGTAAGCCCATTGTTTGCATTTGCGATACTGGACTATGGTTTTTGTGGAGGTGCCTTTCCCACGTTGCAGCTGTATTTTAGTATTCGCACGTATTTTTGTAGTTCCTTCAGGGTGGTGTAGTTGTCTGTTATGACTAGAAAAAAAAATTTGTTCCTTTTGACATTGTAGTTATTCCTTAATTCCTCTTGGATTTCACTAATTTCAGTTCGAAATTGTTTCCACAGACCACAAATGACAAATGCGTGTGTTTTTCACTTTTAATAGTAAATGTGAGGAATTCTTGTCCACAACTAATGAAATAGCTTTTCAATTTGTAGAAGTCTTCCATAACTTGCTTGAATATATTTGTGCTATCTGGTCCATATTATTTTGTGTTTTTAATTTTTGTCAGTGTAATTTGGTGTTGCTCAATCAGTCCGTTGAGGACAATAGGAAAAGGTTTTGTAGAAGGTTCGAGTTGTTTGTGTTCCTGTTTCATAGGGGTAAAAGTTCAATAAACAATCCGAAACCCAGCAGACCTCTTATTGAATGACAAGAGCAGCTCAACGAGAAAACTCGGTATATCATGGACAACCGGAGAAGATAGCATACACTACCAAATTAGACAGAACACCGTGTGTCGACTAACAAAGAGAAAAATCCTATCAGAAATTGCCACAATTTTCGACCCTCTAGGATTATTATCACGAGCCATAATTCAGGCAGAGAAATATGGAAAAACAACACCTCTTGGGATGAACTACCACCAGATCAAACAAGAAATGCTTGGAATAACTTCAGAAGCGAACTTCCAGAACTAGAAGAAATTCAAATAAAAAGTTAGATTCACCTAAACCGCTATCAGACATTAAAAATACACGAATTCTCAGATGCATCCCTAAAGGCATATGGAAAAAAAAACGATGGACACCAGCGGAAACATACAAGTACGACTGCTCACGTCAAACCTCGAGTGGTTCTCTGCCAATGGACGAAGAATAATCTTAGGAGGTCCTGATGAGACCAAGGAGGACTGAAGATGATGTTTGTTTGATGGATTCGATTAGATTTCTGGGCAAGGGCGGCTCGTCAGAGGAGGCAAGGGAGGCTTAGCCTCCTCATAAAGCTTAGAGCTAAAATACATTCACTTCGGGCATGTCCTCATTTTCAGAAAGTAATTTCTATATAAATTTTCCGAACATCTGAACTAGATATTCAGATAAAAATTAGTTCATTTTTCGGTCCTCCGCTCATAAAAATCCAGCATAACAATCATACAATCCACCGGCTGCGTACGCGTCCGCAGCGTCGAATGTGAATATTTCCTAGTACTGCCTATTCGGACGGAGGCTGTTGGGCCTGCTGCCTCCGTTGATAGTGTAACTCACGCATACGTTCTCTGGACTCACATACTAGCCGAACAAGAATTCAGCTGACTTACTGTACCATATTCGCCCGTAAAATGTACCAGAGGAGGCACAGCTCCCCTGTTCTCCATTGATTCTTTCGTGCCGTCTTCGACTATATTCGCTTGATCTCCGACGGTAGGGGCGTTGTCCGGCGGTAGTTGTTATGATTTCAATTTTCAATTTGAATGTAACGACTTCGTGGAGAACTGGAACTTCGGGAAATTTGTGATATATTCTTGTTAAGATAGGTTGTTTTGTTAGGGCGTTAGGGGTAAGTACTGATACGGATCAAAAAATAAAATGGAATTGAATATTGAGAATTAACTGTACACGTTGTTAAAACCTTTACAAGACCTCCACCAAATTTAATTACACTAAAGTCTACCGAAAATCGTCAGAATAGAAGTTTCAGTGTTGTTTGGTACGATAAATGTGATTGGTTAACTGGATCGATCAAACGGGAAAAATTATTTTGCTGACCATATTTACTATTTTCTCATCAAACAGAATATACTTCATGGTTCAAAACGGGGTTTTCAGATTTGAAAAATTTACCGCGATCTATCGAAAGGCATAACAAGTAAAAGGAGCATATAGCATCCTCTTGCATTCAAAATTAATCTTAGAACTGACAAATTTTCATTATTTTGAAGAAGTATACTTTATTGACTGATAAGAGTTTGTTTCAACACTCCTCGAAAACTATTAGCCTCCTCAGCTCTCATGACCACGAGCCGCCACTGTTTCTGGGCATGCCTCTGGATTTCTCTCTGATCTGGACCCCATCTGGAACCCCATGTCGATAAACTTGCCTCAAAATTCAGCAACAATATATTTGCTATGCGGTGTCTCTCCTCATCTCTTTCTAGCGCATTTGAGATACGGGATAAGTAGGGATTTCCGTATTCGGAAGCGTGCTGTGAGAATTCTGGCTGGACTCATAATAGCGTAGCGAAGTGTTCGAGTCTTATTACTTTTTCTTAAATTTTCATACTGGAAAGTGTTATTTACGTTTCTCGGTGACGGTGGTTGACAAAAATTTTATATTGAATTGATACTGATTTCGGATGAATTTCACGTTGAATCAACACGTTATTGGCAGGAAGGGTCGCATTCAAAACTAGAAAATGATTCAACACGTTATTCACCCGAACGCATTTAATATTGACTATCGTGGTCACGTTCCAGTCCTACAGCACCCGGTTCAGTACGTTATTTCGTACAGCTCCGAAACTTATAGTCGATAACCGGATCGCGCTATCGTGATATCATCTTGCGCTATCATTCGCCCTTTATTTATTCAATTTAATGAAGATATGGGAGACAAACATCTCCATCAGTTTTAACAATTCTTTTTGTCAGGCATTATCGGTCACATAGACGGTTTTTCATTTATTATTTTGAAGTGTACTATTGCTATTCTCGTACATGTTTATGTGAAGTGTTCAGAAAACTATAACGTTTTGAATCGTTTTTTCTGTAAACTACGAAATGTGTGTATCGTCTTCGAGCTGGAGAAGAGGCTTTCATCTTCGTTACGGGGTCTCGTCTAATCGACAAGACGAATCCCCAAGCTAAGGGCAGAGTATCAACAGATCCGTAGCATGGAAACCGATGTACCCAGTGTCACCCTTGCCAGGATGTAAGTTGCCTACAGGCAATTATTTAAAGCTTCAACATCGAAATTGAACCATGATTAACCGTCAAGGATTGACCCTCAAGGGCCCAGGTCGAACGTGGCGATCCCGCCGCTGACCATTAGCTCCAAAAGGCAACCTTGGCTCGTGCGACACCAGACGAACACGTCTGATGCCTTGGTAAAGTCACATTGTTTGAGTCTTACGGCTCATAGAAGCTAAATATAAGTCATCAGTAGGGTAAAACTAACCTATGTGAACTGACTATGTTCACACGATAGGTCCACGAGACGTCAGCATCTTCGCCTATGTACATCAACAATCTTCGGGTAAATCGACTAACGAAATTCAATCGAAATCGCAGTCGAACACCCTCCTCGAAAATCAGACAACACGGCAGAAGGATAACAGACGAGCTACGCGCGGACCCTTGTAATATGGCACTAACCGCGTCGGAAGACTAAGGTTTACAACCTTGCGAGCCCAGAGATACGATTAGCTCCGAACACAGGAGTTCTAAGCCTTGAACGTTTCTACTAGACCGCAAAGAAACTGAGACCGTTATGTCCCTCGCCGAGGCGTTTGCCACAAGTGGTAAACCCCCGGCTCCATACACATTCTCAACCCTTCGCTATATATGAAAACATAACGACTCGGTGAATGAGAGATGTAATTCATTCTCGTTCGGAAGGAAGTGGGTGGTCGCAAAGTATTGTGTCATAACCGAAAGGTACAACCGAAAGGTTAGACACGTTTTTTATAGTCGATCGCATAATGGCCATTCGAATACAAAGATACGAAGCGGACCGCGATCTCGCTGCGAGGGGTCGCTCAAGGCAAGAGATGAAACATAGAAGCGATACATCGAGATCGAGAATACTCCGGAAGAACAAAGACTAGCTGAGATCAACCACTTCAAAGTTCGCACATCGGAGCTTAATTCTGATAATGCACCGACTTATTCTACAAAATCACGTCAAGCCCATCACTGCGGGGATCCGATTCGAGCCTACCAACCAGAACAGCAACTTCATCCTAGAAAAAGAAATCCGCCACGACTGGCCAGCATGACCCATTCTCCATCCCTTTACATATATGTCTGGAGGACATGGGATAACCCTCCAGAATCACAATTACGTACATATTCATTAGATCCGGGGCGATTTGCCTCGGATCGCATCGAATATCTCTAATCGTATCAGTCTCACACTCGTAATATGTCTGAAGGTCTCTCATACATAAGTTTCGAATGCACCTTTCGGGATAATAACACTTTATTAAACGAAGACATAAACGAAAATATGCATCGGAGCAACCACCTATGGTCTCCCATCCGAACGACTCTTTTCAACGTTAAACATCGTTATGTGTCCGAGACCGAGCCCTCTCTACCTACATATGCTAGGAGAGCATGGGGTAACCCTCCAGAAGACCGCGACAATTTTCAGGGTCCGAACAAGTTTCTTATATGAAGCATGACCTATGGTTTTTATCGTTGATTTGGGTTGGTATAGGTACGATACTACCTCCTGAGCTGCTTTTAGAACATTCCTCCAATAGTTTCTGAAAAATAAGGAAATCATATCGCCCGAACCTCACATTTTACTATATGTGGAATTTTCAGAGTCCGAACAGGTTTCTTATATAAAGCATGACCTATGGTTTTTATCATTGATTTGAGTTGGTATAGGTACGATACTACCTCCTGAGATGTTTTTCGAACATTCCTTCAGTAGTTTTTGAAAAATGAGGAAATCATGTCGCTCGAACCTCACATTCCACCATATGTGGAATTTTCCGAGTCCGAACGACTTTCTTATATGAAGCGTGACCTATGGTTTTTATCGTCGATTTGGGTTGAATTAGGTGAGATACCACTTCCTAGGAAGTTTTCCGTTCATAACTCTGCTAATTTTTGAAAAATACGAAAATCATGTCCTCGAACCTCACATTTTACCATATGTGGAATTATCAGAGTCCGAACGACTTTCTTATATGAAGCGTGACCTATGGTTTTTATCATTGATTTGAGTTGGTATAGGTACGATACTACGTCCTGAGATGTTTTTCGAACATTCCTTCAGTAGTTTTTGAAAAATGAGGAAATCATGTCGCTCGAACCTCACATTTCACCATATGTGGAATTTTCCGAGTCCGAACGACTTTCTTATATGAAGCGTGACCTATGGTTTTTATCATAGATTTGAGTTGGTATAGGTACGATACTACGTCCTGAGATGTTTTTCGAACATTCCTTCAGTAGTTTTTGAAAAATGAGGAAATCATGTCGCTCGAACCTCACATTTCACCATATGTGGAATTTTCCGAGTCCGAACGACTTTCTTATATGAAGCGTGACCTATGGTTTTTATCGTCGATTTGGGTTGAATTAGGTGAGATACCACTTCCTAGGAAGTTTTCCGTTCATAACTCTGCTAATTTTTGAAAAATACGAAAATCATGTCCTCGAACCTCACATTTTACTATATGTGGAATTTTCAGAGTCCGAACGACTTTCTTATATGAAGCGTGACCCATGGTTTTTATCGTCGATTTGGATTGAATTAGGTAAGATACTACTTCCTACGAAGTTTCCCGTTCATACCTTCCCTAATTTTTGAAAAATAAGAAAATCATGTCCTCGAACCTCACATTTTACTATATGTGGAATTTTCAGAGTCCGAACGACTTTTTTATATGAAGCGTGACCTATGGTTTTTATCGTCGATTTGGGTTGAATTAGGTAAGATACTACTTCCTACGAAGTTTCCCGTTCATACCTTCCCTAATTTTTGAAAAATAAGAAAATTATGTCTCCGAACCTCACATTTTACTATATGTGGAATTTTCAGAGTCCGAACGACTTTCTTATATGAAGCGTGACCTATGGTTTTTATCATTGATTTGAGTTGGTATAGGTACGATACTACGCCCTGAGATGTTTTTCGAACATTCCTTCAGTAGTTTTTGAAAAATGAGGAAATCATGTCGCTCGAACCTCACATTTCACCATATGTGGAATTTTCCGAGTCCGAACGACTTTCTTATATGAAGCGTGACCTATGGTTTTTATCGTCGATTTGGGTTGAATTAGGTGAGATACCACTTCCTAGGAAGTTTTCCGTTCATAACTCTGCTAATTTTTGAAAAATACGAAAATCATGTCCTCGAACCTCACATTTTACTATATGTGGAATTTTCAGAGTCCGAACGACTTTTTTATATGAAGCGTGACCCATGGTTTTTATCGTCGATTTGGGTTGAATTAGGTAAGATACTACTTCCTCGAACCTCACATTTTACTATATGTGGAATTTTCAGAGTCCGAACGAATTTCTTATATGAAGCGTGACCTATGGTTTTTATCATTGATTTGAGTTGGTATAGGTACGATACTACGTCCTGAGATGTTTTTCGAACATTCCTTCAGTAGTTTTTGAAAAATGAGGAAATCATGTCGCTCGAACCTCACATTTCACCATATGTGGAATTTTCCGAGTCCGAACGACTTTCTTATATGAAGCGTGACCTATGGTTTTTATCGTCGATTTGGGTTGAATTAGGTGAGATACCACTTCCTAGGAAGTTTTCCGTTCATAACTCTGCTAATTTTTGAAAAATACGAAAATCATGTCCTCGAACCTCACATTTTACCATATGTGGAATTTTCAGAGTCCGAACGACTTTCTTATATGAAGCGTGACCTATGGTTTTTATCGTCGATTTGGGTTGAATTAGGTGAGATACCACTTCCTAGGAAGTTTTCCGTTCATAACTCTGCTAATTTTTGAAAAATACGAAAATCATGTCCTCGAACCTCACATTTTACCATATGTGGAATTTTCAGAATCCGAACGACTTTCTTATATGAAGCGTGACCCATGGTTTTTATCGTCGATTTGGGTTGAATTAGGTAAGATACTACTTCCTACGAAGTTTCCCGTTCATACCTTCCCTAATTTTTGAAAAATAAGAAAATTATGTCTCCGAACCTCACATTTTACTATATGTGGAATTTTCAGAGTCCGAACGACTTTCTTATATGAAGCGTGACCTATGGTTTTTATCATTGATTTGAGTTAGTATAGGTACGATACTACGCCCTGAGATGTTTTTCGAACATTCCTTCAGTAGTTTTTGAAAAATGAGGAAATCATGTCGCTCGAACCTCACATTTCACCATATGTGGAATTTTCCGAGTCCGAACGACTTTCTTATATGAAGCGTGACCTATGGTTTTTATCGTCGATTTGGGTTGAATTAGGTGAGATACCACTTCCTAGGAAGTTTTCCGTTCATAACTCTGCTAATTTTTGAAAAATACGAAAATCATGTCCTCGAACCTCACATTTTACTATATGTGGAATTTTCAGAGTCCGAACGACTTTCTTATATGAAGCGTGACGTATGGTTTTTATCGTCGATTTGGGTGTAATTAGGTGAAATACTACTTCCTACGAAGTTTCCCGTTCATACCTTCCCTAATTTTTGAAAAAAAGAAAATTATGTCTCCGAACCTCACATTTTACTATATGTGGAATTTTCAGAGTCCGAACGACTTTCTTATATGAGGCGTGACCTATGGTTTTTATCGTCGATTTGGGTGTAATTAGGTGAAATACTACTTCCTACGAAGTTTCCCGTTCATACCTTCCCTAATTTTTGAAAAAAAGAAAATTATGTCTCCGAACCTCACATTTTACTATATGTGGAATTTTCAGAGTCCGAACGACTTTCTTATATGAAGCGTGACCTATGGTTTTTATCGTCGATTTGGGTGTAATTAGGTGAAATACTACTTCCTACGAAGTTTCCCGTTCATACCTTCCCTAATTTTTGAAAAAAAGAAAATTATGTCTCCGAACCTCACATTTTACTATATGTGGAATTTTCAGAGTCCGAACGACTTTCTTATATGAAGCGTGACCTATGGTTTTTATCGTCGATTTGGGTGTAATTAGGTGAAATACTACTTCCTACGAAGTTTCCCGTTCATACCTTCCCTAATTTTTGAAAAAAAGAAAATTATGTCTCCGAACCTCGCATTTTACTATATGTGGAATTTTCAGAGTCCGAACGACTTTCTTATATGAAGCGTGACCTATGGTTTTTATCGTCGATTTGGGTGTGATTAGGTGAAATACTACTTCCTACGAAGTTTCCCGTTCATACCTTCCCTAATTTTTGAAAAATAAGAAAATCATGTTTTACTATATGTGGAATTTTCAGAGTCCGAACGACTTTCTTATATGAAGCGTGACCTATGGTTTTTATCGTCGATTTGGGTGTAATTAGGTGAAATACTACTTCCTACGAAGTTTCCCGTTCATACCTTCCCTAATTTTTGAAAAAAAGAAAATTATGTCTCCGAACCTCACATTTTACTATATGTGGAATTTTCAGAGTCCGAACGACTTTCTTATATGAAGCGTGACCTATGGTTTTTATCGTCGATTTGGGTGTAATTAGGTGAAATACTACTTCCTACGAAGTTTCCCGTTCATACCTTCCCTAATTTTTGAAAAAAAGAAAATTATGTCTCCGAACCTCGCATTTTACTATATGTGGAATTTTCAGAGTCCGAACGACTTTCTTATATGAAGCGTGACCTATGGTTTTTATCGTCGATTTGGGTGTGATTAGGTGAAATACTACTTCCTACGAAGTTTCCCGTTCATACCTTCCCTAATTTTTGAAAAAAAGAAAATTATGTCTCCGAACCTCACATTTTACTATATGTGGAATTTTCAGAGTCCGAACGACTTTCTTATATGAAGCGTGACCTATGGTTTTTATCGTCGATTTGTGTTGAGTTAGGTGAGATACTACTTCCTACGAAGTTTCCCGTTCATACCTTCCCTAGTTTTTGAAAAATAAGAAAATCATGTTTTACTATATGTGGAATTTTCAGAGTCCGAACGACTTTCTTATATGAAGCGTGACCTATGGTTTTTATCGTCGATTTGGGTGTAATTAGGTGAAATACTACTTCCTACGAAGTTTCCCGTTCATACCTTCCCTAATTTTTGAAAAAAAGAAAATTATGTCTCCGAACCTCACATTTTACTATATGTGGAATTTTCAGAGTCCGAACGACATTCTTATATGAAGCGTGACCTATGGTTTTTATCGTCGATTTGGGTGTAATTAGGTGAAATACTACTTCCTACGAAGTTTCCCGTTCATACCATCCCTAATTTTTGAAAAAAAGAAAATTATGTCTCCGAACCTCACATTTTACTATATGTGGAATTTTCAGAGTCCGAACGACTTTCTTATATGAAGCGTGACCTATGGTTTTTATCGTCGATTTGGGTGTAATTAGGTGAAATACTACTTCCTACGAAGTTTCCCGTTCATACCTTCCCTAATTTTTGAAAAAAAGAAAATTATGTCTCCGAACCTCACATTTTACTATATGTGGAATTTTCAGAGTCCGAACGACTTTCTTATATGAAACGTGACCTATGGTTTTTATCGTCGATTTGGGTTGAATTAGGTGAGATACTACTTCCTACGAAGTTTCCCGTTCATACCTTCCCTAGTTTTTGAAAAAAAGAAAATTATGTCTCCGAACCTCACATTTTACTATATGTGGAATTTTCAGAGTCCGAACGACTTTCTTATATGAAGCGTGACCTATGGTTTTTATCGTCGATTTGGGTGTAATTAGGTGAAATACTACTTCCTACGAAGTTTCCCGTTCATACCTTCCCTAATTTTTGAAAAAAAGAAAATTATGTCTCCGAACCTCACATTTTACTATATGTGGAATTTTCAGAGTCCGAACGACTTTCTTATATGAAGCGTGACCTATGGTTTTTATCGTCGATTTGGGTGTAATTAGGTGAAATACTACTTCCTACGAAGTTTCCCGTTCATACCTTCCCTAATTTTTGAAAAAAAGAAAATTATGTCTCCGAACCTCACATTTTACTATATGTGGAATTTTCAGAGTCCGAACGACTTTCTTATATGAAGCGTGACCTATGGTTTTTATCGTCGATTTGGGTGTAATTAGGTGAAATACTACTTCCTACGAAGTTTCCCGTTCATACCTTCCCTAATTTTTGAAAATAAGAAAATTATGTCTCCGAACCTCACATTTTACTATATGTGGAATTTTCAGAGTCCGAACGACTTTCTTATATGAAGCGTGACCTATGGTTTTTATCGTCGATTTGGGTGTAATTAGGTGAAATACTACTTCCTACGAAGTTTCCCGTTCATACCTTCCCTAATTTTTGAAAAAAAGAAAATTATGTCTCCGAACCTCACATTTCACCATATGTGGAATTTTCCGAGTCCGAACGACTTTCTTATATGAAGCGTGACCTATGGTTTTTATCGTCGATTTGGGTTGAATTAGGTGAGATACCACTTCCTAGGAAGTTTTCCGTTCATAACTCTGCTAATTTTTGAAAAATACGAAAATCATGTCCTCGAACCTCACATTTTACTATATGTGGAATTTTCAGAGTCCGAACGACTTTCTTATATGAAGCGTGACCCATGGTTTTTATCGTCGATTTGGATTGAATTAGGTAAGATACTACTTCCTACGAAGTTTCCCGTTCATACCTTCCCTAATTTTTGAAAAATAAGAAAATCATGTCCTCGAACCTCACATTTTACTATATGTGGAATTTTCAGAGTCCGAACGACTTTCTTATATGAAGCGTGACCTATGGTTTTTATCGTCGATTTGGGTGTAATTAGGTGAAATACTACTTCCTACGAAGTTTCCCGTTCATACCTTCCCTAATTTTTGAAAAAAAGAAAATTATGTCTCCGAACCTCACATTTTACTATATGTGGAATTTTCAGAGTCCGAACGACTTTCTTATATGAAGCGTGACCTATGGTTTTTATCGTCGATTTGGGTTGAGTTAGGTGAGATACTACTTCCTACGAAGTTTCCCGTTCATACCTTCCCTAATTTTTGAAAAAAAGAAAATTATGTCTCCGAACCTCACATTTTACTATATGTGGAATTTTCAGAGTCCGAACGACTTTCTTATATGAAGCGTGACCTATGGTTTTTATCGTCGATTTGGGTGTGATTAGGTGAAATACTACTTCCTACGAAGTTTCCCGTTCATACCTTCCCTAATTTTTGAAAAAAAGAAAATTATGTCTCCGAACCTCACATTTTACTATATGTGGAATTTTCAGAGTCCGAACGACTTTCTTATATGAAGCGTGACCTATGGTTTTTATCGTCGATTTGGGTTGAGTTAGGTGAGATACTACTTCCTACGAAGTTTCCCGTTCATACCTTCCCTAGTTTTTGAAAAATAAGAAAATCATGTTTTACTATATGTGGAATTTTCAGAGTCCGAACGACTTTCTTATATGAAGCGTGACCTATGGTTTTTATCGTCGATTTGGGTGTAATTAGGTGAAATACTACTTCCTACGAAGTTTCCCGTTCATACCTTCCCTAATTTTTGAAAAAAAGAAAATTATGTCTCCGAACCTCACATTTTACTATATGTGGAATTTTCAGAGTCCGAACGACATTCTTATATGAAGCGTGACCTATGGTTTTTATCGTCGATTTGGGTGTAATTAGGTGAAATACTACTTCCTACGAAGTTTCCCGTTCATACCATCCCTAATTTTTGAAAAAAAGAAAATTATGTCTCCGAACCTCACATTTTACTATATGTGGAATTTTCAGAGTCCGAACGACTTTCTTATATGAAGCGTGACCTATGGTTTTTATCGTCGATTTGGGTGTAATTAGGTGAAATACTACTTCCTACGAAGTTTCCCGTTCATACCTTCCCTAATTTTTGAAAAAAAGAAAATTATGTCTCCGAACCTCACATTTTACTATATGTGGAATTTTCAGAGTCCGAACGACTTTCTTATATGAAACGTGACCTATGGTTTTTATCGTCGATTTGGGTTGAATTAGGTGAGATACTACTTCCTACGAAGTTTCCCGTTCATACCTTCCCTAGTTTTTGAAAAAAAGAAAATTATGTCTCCGAACCTCACATTTTACTATATGTGGAATTTTCAGAGTCCGAACGACTTTCTTATATGAAGCGTGACCTATGGTTTTTATCGTCGATTTGGGTGTAATTAGGTGAAATACTACTTCCTACGAAGTTTCCCGTTCATACCTTCCCTAATTTTTGAAAAAAAGAAAATTATGTCTCCGAACCTCACATTTTACTATATGTGGAATTTTCAGAGTCCGAACGACTTTCTTATATGAAGCGTGACCTATGGTTTTTATCGTCGATTTGGGTGTAATTAGGTGAAATACTACTTCCTACGAAGTTTCCCGTTCATACCTTCCCTAGTTTTTGAAAAAAAGAAAATTATGTCTCCGAACCTCACATTTTACTATATGTGGAATTTTCAGAGTCCGAACGACTTTCTTATATGAAGCGTGACCTATGGTTTTTATCATTGATTTGAGTTGGTATAGGTACGATACTACGTCCTGAGATGTTTTTCGAACATTCCTTCAGTAGTTTTTGAAAAATGAGGAAATCATGTCGCTCGAACCTCACATTTCACCATATGTGGAATTTTCCGAGTCCGAACGACTTTCTTATATGAAGCGTGACCTATGGTTTTTATCGTCGATTTGGGTTGAATTAGGTGAGATACCACTTCCTAGGAAGTTTTCCGTTCATAACTCTGCTAATTTTTGAAAAATACGAAAATCATGTCCTCGAACCTCACATTTTACTATATGTGGAATTTTCAGAGTCCGAACGACTTTTTTATATGAAGCGTGACCCATGGTTTTTATCGTCGATTTGGGTTGAATTAGGTAAGATACTACTTCCTACGAAGTTTCCCGTTCATACCTTCCCTAATTTTTGAAAAAAAAAAAATTATGTCTCCGAACCTCGCATTTTACTATATGTGGAATTTTCAGAGTCCGAACGACTTTCTTATATGAAGCGTGACCTATGGTTTTTATCGTCGATTTGGGTGTGATTAGGTGAAATACTACTTCCTACGAAGTTTCCCGTTCATACCTTCCCTAATTTTTGAAAAAAAGAAAATTATGTCTCCGAACCTCACATTTTACTATATGTGGAATTTTCAGAGTCCGAACGACTTTCTTATATGAAGCGTGACCTATGGTTTTCATCGTCGATTTGGGTTGAGTTAGGTGAGATACTACTTCCTACGAAGTTTCCCGTTCATACCTTCCCTAGTTTTTGAAAAATAAGAAAATCATGTTTTACTATATGTGGAATTTTCAGAGTCCGAACGACTTTCTTATATGAAGCGTGACCTATGGTTTTTATCGTCGATTTGGGTGTAATTAGGTGAAATACTACTTCCTACGAAGTTTCCCGTTCATACCTTCCCTAATTTTTGAAAAAAAGAAAATTATGTCTTCGAACCTCACATTTTACTATATGTGGAATTTTCAGAGTCCGAACGACTTTCTTATATGAAACGTGACCTATGGTTTTTATCGTCGATTTGGGTTGAATTAGGTGAGATACTACTTCCTACGAAGTTTCCCGTTCATACCTTCCCTAGTTTTTGAAAAAAAGAAAATTATGTCTCCGAACCTCACATTTTACTATATGTGGAATTTTCAGAGTCCGAACGACTTTCTTATATGAAGCGTGACCTATGGTTTTTATCGTCGATTTGGGTGTAATTAGGTGAAATACTACTTCCTACGAAGTTTCCCGTTCATACCTTCCCTAATTTTTGAAAAAAAGAAAATTATGTCTCCGAACCTCACATTTTACTATATGTGGAATTTTCAGAGTCCGAACGACTTTCTTATATGAAGCGTGACCTATGGTTTTTATCGTCGATTTGGGTGTAATTAGGTGAAATACTACTTCCTACGAAGTTTCCCGTTCATACCTTCCCTAATTTTTGAAAAAAAGAAAATTATGTCTCCGAACCTCACATTTTACTATATGTGGAATTTTCAGAGTCCGAACGACTTTCTTATATGAAGCGTGACCTATGGTTTTTATCGTCGATTTGGGTGTAATTAGGTGAAATACTACTTCCTACGAAGTTTCCCGTTCATACCTTCCCTAATTTTTGAAAATAAGAAAATTATGTCTCCGAACCTCACATTTTACTATATGTGGAATTTTCAGAGTCCGAACGACTTTCTTATATGAAGCGTGACCTATGGTTTTTATCGTCGATTTGGGTGTAATTAGGTGAAATACTACTTCCTACGAAGTTTCCCGTTCATACCTTCCCTAATTTTTGAAAAAAAGAAAATTATGTCTCCGAACCTCACATTTCACCATATGTGGAATTTTCCGAGTCCGAACGACTTTCTTATATGAAGCGTGACCTATGGTTTTTATCGTCGATTTGGGTTGAATTAGGTGAGATACCACTTCCTAGGAAGTTTTCCGTTCATAACTCTGCTAATTTTTGAAAAATACGAAAATCATGTCCTCGAACCTCACATTTTACTATATGTGGAATTTTCAGAGTCCGAACGACTTTCTTATATGAAGCGTGACCCATGGTTTTTATCGTCGATTTGGATTGAATTAGGTAAGATACTACTTCCTACGAAGTTTCCCGTTCATACCTTCCCTAATTTTTGAAAAATAAGAAAATCATGTCCTCGAACCTCACATTTTACTATATGTGGAATTTTCAGAGTCCGAACGACTTTCTTATATGAAGCGTGACCTATGGTTTTTATCGTCGATTTGGGTGTAATTAGGTGAAATACTACTTCCTACGAAGTTTCCCGTTCATACCTTCCCTAATTTTTGAAAAAAAGAAAATTATGTCTCCGAACCTCACATTTTACTATATGTGGAATTTTCAGAGTCCGAACGACTTTCTTATATGAAGCGTGACCTATGGTTTTTATCGTCGATTTGGGTGTAATTAGGTGAAATACTACTTCCTACGAAGTTTCCCGTTCATACCTTCCCTAATTTTTGAAAAAAAGAAAATTATGTCTCCGAACCTCGCATTTTACTATATGTGGAATTTTCAGAGTCCGAACGACTTTCTTATATGAAGCGTGACCTATGGTTTTTATCGTCGATTTGGGTGTGATTAGGTGAAATACTACTTCCTACGAAGTTTCCCGTTCATATCTTCCCTAATTTTTGAAAAAAAGAAAATTATGTCTCCGAACCTCACATTTTACTATATGTGGAATTTTCAGAGTCCGAACGACTTTCTTATATGAAGCGTGACCTATGGTTTTTATCGTCGATTTGGGTTGAGTTAGGTGAGATACTACTTCCTACGAAGTTTCCCGTTCATACCTTCCCTAGTTTTTGAAAAATAAGAAAATCATGTTTTACTATATGTGGAATTTTCAGAGTCCGAACGACTTTCTTATATGAAGCGTGACCTATGGTTTTTATCGTCGATTTGGGTGTAATTAGGTGAAATACTACTTCCTACGAAGTTTCCCGTTCATACCTTCCCTAATTTTTGAAAAAAAGAAAATTATGTCTCCGAACCTCACATTTTACTATATGTGGAATTTTCAGAGTCCGAACGACATTCTTATATGAAGCGTGACCTATGGTTTTTATCGTCGATTTGGGTGTAATTAGGTGAAATACTACTTCCTACGAAGTTTCCCGTTCATACCATCCCTAATTTTTGAAAAAAAGAAAATTATGTCTCCGAACCTCACATTTTACTATATGTGGAATTTTCAGAGTCCGAACGACTTTCTTATATGAAGCGTGACCTATGGTTTTTATCGTCGATTTGGGTGTAATTAGGTGAAATACTACTTCCTACGAAGTTTCCCGTTCATACCTTCCCTAATTTTTGAAAAAAAGAAAATTATGTCTCCGAACCTCACATTTTACTATATGTGGAATTTTCAGAGTCCGAACGACTTTCTTATATGAAACGTGACCTATGGTTTTTATCGTCGATTTGGGTTGAATTAGGTGAGATACTACTTCCTACGAAGTTTCCCGTTCATACCTTCCCTAGTTTTTGAAAAAAAGAAAATTATGTCTCCGAACCTCACATTTTACTATATGTGGAATTTTCAGAGTCCGAACGACTTTCTTATATGAAGCGTGACCTATGGTTTTTATCGTCGATTTGGGTGTAATTAGGTGAAATACTACTTCCTACGAAGTTTCCCGTTCATACCTTCCCTAATTTTTGAAAAAAAGAAAATTATGTCTCCGAACCTCACATTTTACTATATGTGGAATTTTCAGAGTCCGAACGACTTTCTTATATGAAGCGTGACCTATGGTTTTTATCGTCGATTTGGGTGTAATTAGGTGAAATACTACTTCCTACGAAGTTTCCCGTTCATACCTTCCCTAATTTTTGAAAAAAAGAAAATTATGTCTCCGAACCTCACATTTTACTATATGTGGAATTTTCAGAGTCCGAACGACTTTCTTATATGAAGCGTGACCTATGGTTTTTATCGTTGATTTGAGTTGGTATAGGTACGATACTACGTCCTGAGATGTTTTTCGAACATTCCTTCAGTAGTTTTTGAAAAATGAGGAAATCATGTCGCTCGAACCTCACATTTCACCATATGTGGAATTTTCCGAGTCCGAACGACTTTCTTATATGAAGCGTGACCTATGGTTTTTATCGTCGATTTGGGTTGAATTAGGTGAGATACCACTTCCTAGGAAGTTTTCCGTTCATAACTCTGCTAATTTTTGAAAAATACGAAAATCATGTCCTCGAACCTCACATTTTACTATATGTGGAATTTTCAGAGTCCGAACGACTTTTTTATATGAAGCGTGACCCATGGTTTTTATCGTCGATTTGGGTTGAATTAGGTAAGATACTACTTCCTACGAAGTTTCCCGTTCATACCTTCCCTAATTTTTGAAAAAAAGAAAATTATGTCTCCGAACCTCGCATTTTACTATATGTGGAATTTTCAGAGTCCGAACGACTTTCTTATATGAAGCGTGACCTATGGTTTTTATCGTCGATTTGGGTGTGATTAGGTGAAATACTACTTCCTACGAAGTTTCCCGTTCATACCTTCCCTAATTTTTGAAAAAAAGAAAATTATGTCTCCGAACCTCACATTTTACTATATGTGGAATTTTCAGAGTCCGAACGACTTTCTTATATGAAGCGTGACCTATGGTTTTCATCGTCGATTTGGGTTGAGTTAGGTGAGATACTACTTCCTACGAAGTTTCCCGTTCATACCTTCCCTAGTTTTTGAAAAATAAGAAAATCATGTTTTACTATATGTGGAATTTTCAGAGTCCGAACGACTTTCTTATATGAAGCGTGACCTATGGTTTTTATCGTCGATTTGGGTGGAATTAGGTGAAATACTACTTCCTACGAAGTTTCCCGTTCATACCTTCCCTAATTTTTGAAAAAAAGAAAATTATGTCTTCGAACCTCACATTTTACTATATGTGGAATTTTCAGAGTCCGAACGACATTCTTATATGAAGCGTGACCTATGGTTTTTATCGTCGATTTGGGTGTAATTAGGTGAAATACTACTTCCTACGAAGTTTCCCGTTCATACCATCCCTAATTTTTGAAAAAAAGAAAATTATGTCTCCGAACCTCACATTTTACTATATGTGGAATTTTCAGAGTCCGAACGACTTTCTTATATGAAGCGTGACCTATGGTTTTTATCGTCGATTTGGGTGTAATTAGGTGAAATACTACTTCCTACGAAGTTTCCCGTTCATACCTTCCCTAATTTTTGAAAAAAAGAAAATTATGTCTTCGAACCTCACATTTTACTATATGTGGAATTTTCAGAGTCCGAACGACTTTCTTATATGAAACGTGACCTATGGTTTTTATCGTCGATTTGGGTGTAATTAGGTGAAATACTACTTCCTACGAAGTTTCCCGTTCATACCTTCCCTAATTTTTGAAAAAAAGAAAATTATGTCTCCGAACCTCACATTTTACTATATGTGGAATTTTCAGAGTCCGAACGACTTTCTTATATGAAGCGTGACCTATGGTTTTTATCGTCGATTTGGGTGTAATTAGGTGAAATACTACTTCCTACGAAGTTTCCCGTTCATACCTTCCCTAATTTTTGAAAATAAGAAAATTATGTCTCCGAACCTCACATTTTACTATATGTGGAATTTTCAGAGTCCGAACGACTTTCTTATATGAAGCGTGACCTATGGTTTTTATCATTGATTTGAGTTGGTATAGGTACGATACTACGTCCTGAGATGTTTTTCGAACATTCCTTCAGTAGTTTTTGAAAAATGAGGAAATCATGTCGCTCGAACCTCACATTTCACCATATGTGGAATTTTCCGAGTCCGAACGACTTTCTTATATGAAGCGTGACCCATGGTTTTTATCGTCGATTTGGATTGAATTAGGTAAGATACTACTTCCTACGAAGTTTCCCGTTCATACCTTCCCTAATTTTTGAAAAATAAGAAAATCATGTCCTCGAACCTCACATTTTACTATATGTGGAATTTTCAGAGTCCGAACGACTTTTTTATATGAAGCGTGACCTATGGTTTTTATCGTCGATTTGGGTTGAATTAGGTAAGATACTACTTCCTACGAAGTTTCCCGTTCATACCTTCCCTAATTTTTGAAAAATAAGAAAATTATGTCTCCGAACCTCACATTTTACTATATGTGGAATTTTCAGAGTCCGAACGACTTTCTTATATGAAGCGTGACCTATGGTTTTTATCATTGATTTGAGTTGGTATAGGTACGATACTACGCCCTGAGATGTTTTTCGAACATTCCTTCAGTAGTTTTTGAAAAATGAGGAAATCATGTCGCTCGAACCTCACATTTCACCATATGTGGAATTTTCCGAGTCCGAACGACTTTCTTATATGAAGCGTGACCTATGGTTTTTATCGTCGATTTGGGTTGAATTAGGTGAGATACCACTTCCTAGGAAGTTTTCCGTTCATAACTCTGCTAATTTTTGAAAAATAAGAAAATTATGTCTCCGAACCTCACATTTTACTATATGTGGAATTTTCAGAGTCCGAACGACTTTTTTATATGAAGCGTGACCTATGGTTTTTATCGTCGATTTGGGTTGAATTAGGTAAGATACTACTTCCTACGAAGTTTCCCGTTCATACCTTCCCTAATTTTTGAAAAATAAGAAAATTATGTCTCCGAACCTCACATTTTACTATATGTGGAATTTTCAGAGTCCGAACGACTTTTTTATATGAAGCGTGACCTATGGTTTTTATCGTCGATTTGGGTTGAATTAGGTAAGATACTACTTCCTATGAAGTTTTCCGTTCATACCTCTGGACTGGAGGGAGAGATCTAGCTCTACGAGCTGGTCTGTGTGCTACAATAGACCGAAAAAAAATCAGGTTTAATTTACAAGATAAACTGTGGCGAATGTGATAAAGTCTACGTTGGACAGACGACACAATATTCAAAAAGCAGGGTGGATCAACATAGAAGGGATTGTATGCGATTAAAAGAGTCGACAGCATTATCAGCGCACGCTGTTTACTATATATTTATATATATATATATATATATATATATATATATGAGTCGTTTTAGAACGTCCTCCGACTTTGTCCGACACCTAATCGCCACTTCTCTCTGTCTCTACAATCTTAGTTGTTCAAGTATCTTTCACTCATGGATTTATTCACCGTCTTCTGCCATTCTTGTTTGGGTCGTCCCCTTTTCCTTCTTGTAGCGGGTTGCCATTCTAGAATTTGTCTAGGCAATCTTGTTTCAGGCATTCGTTGTATATGTCCATACCATATATTTATACTTGAATAAATATTATTATATGCCCTACGTATCTCTGATGATAAATTCATGTTAATCTGATAGTTTGCGTGCTGGGACTGGCCGTAAGGAATAGTTTAAAATGGTAAAAAAAAATTTTTCCATCGTGTCAGATTTTTTGAGGATATGTTTATTGGACCCAGAGGAAGCTACTTTTCAAGGGACTGACAATTTGGACGTGACGGAATGTCACAGCAGTCCTCTGAAAATGTGAAAAAAAATCGTTACTTGTACATACTCGAGCGTATCAGATTTTCATACAGATGGTTAATCTCGGTATTGTAGACGTGTTGACCCATTAATCTGACACTTTGATGATAAAAATGCTTTTTTTTTCGAATATTCCCCTGCATGCCTGTAACTCTGATCGTTTTTGTATTCATTATAATAAAATAATAAAATTTTACACAACTTTTGTCAGAAACAATTTCACATACTCTCAACCGTTGTCGAGTTAGAGGGCGGTAAGGGCGAGGAGCTTAGCCACACATGCGAAAGGGTAAGGTCAATGTAGAATCACAGTCTAATTTACATTCATCCAATTGTCAAAATAACATGGTATTTCTATGATGATAATTTCGAAATTAGTCACGAAAATTTCAATGTTGTCTCTGACTGAACCTTAGAATGTACTATTTTCCATTGAGCGAATTTTCGCTTCAGCATGTAGCGCTTAACTCCTCGCATTATTCTCAAAAACGTTTGAACGTAGAAAAAATTTCTTAGGACAACATTTGTAGAAAATGTTATGCTCTACAACTTTTGCAGAACGCCTTTTGGAGATTTAAATTGTTTTATGTCTTGTTTAAATAAAATCCTTGACTGTAGTCTACTACAGTCACACCCGTATGAAATTATTATTTGTGGGGACTTTAATGTCCACTTTCACACTTCGAATCGTGATTACACAAATTTGCTAGATTTATTAAATTCTTTTAGCTACCATATAGCAATTACTGAGGCTACAAGGAAAGGTGAGTGTTAAGATAATATTATAACCAGAATGACAAGGAAGTATTGCACTGAAGTATATGAACCGGGGTTCTCGGATCATAAAGCTGTAAGAATCTCTGTGGGAATTGATAAGGTGGATAGAACCCTGGCTGACCCAATTTATACCAGACCCATAACCCAAATTGGGCTCTTGAAATTCCACAAAGCCATTGACGAAATAAATTGGAAATTTTTGAGGGGCAGTCAGGTAAGCCCTGCTCACTCATTTGACACCTTTGTACCTTTTTTATCTGAAGAGGCCGCGGCGTGTTTCCCATTAAGAAATATAAAAACTGAAGTAAAAAAACATTGGTTCAATGAAAGCTTAAAAAAAATGCATGACCATTTGAGCCTTCTACATGAACTTTGCCATAATGTTGATTCAAGATCAATTTTAACGCTAAAAAAGGAATACAAACGCAAATACCAAAAGGCAATAAGGAAGGCAAAAATGGAGCACAATAAAAAGGCCATTGAAAATAGTTCAAATCCAAGTAAAACCTGCTGGAACCTAATAAACACCAAGAGGCCAACAAAAAAAGATGAATTACCATTAAATGTAAATCTAGACGAAATAAATACTTTTTTTGTCAATGTCGGTAAGGAGATTAAAAAACAACTAGAACTTAAGAGCTTTTTTTGTGGGAAAACTTGTAGTGATGGGGGGTTTTTGTTACCCTATATTTAGTTTTGCGCCTGTTAGCTACAATGATGTGCGTGACATAATAAAAAATCTGAAAAATAAGCCCAGTCTTGACTATTGTAATCTGAATTCTAAACTAATATTAAATCTGTCAGAGAAGAAATTTTATACCCCTTGACTGATCTCATATATAATTGCATAAAGAATGGAGTGTTTCCTGACAGCTTGAAGGTAGCTGAAGTTTTGCCAATTCGAAAAAAAAAATTCAAGGGACTTAAACAATTTAAGACCTATCTTTATAATAACAGTGATAACAAAAGTATGTGAAACTGTGCTAAAAAATCAAATCGTGAAAATTTGTGAGTCATATAATTTATTTAATTTTGGGCAATTTGGTTTCAGGGCAAAAAAATCTACTACTGATGCTCTTATATATTTAATAAATAAGATTTTATGAGGCACTGAGAACGAAGAGATTGTGGGAGCGGTCTTTTGTGACCTTACTAAAGCATTTGACTGCGTTTCCCACAGTCTTCTTATTTCTAAATTAAAAAATAGTGATTTTGATGAAACCAGTATTAAACTCGTGATCTCATATTTAGCCGACAGGACACAGTATGTATCTATAAATAATAAAACGTCAGACACACAAAAAATTACCTGTGGAGTGCCACAGGGGTCAGTATTGGGGCCCATACTCTTTTTGCTTCATATTAGCAATCTTAGTTTGGGCTCCAGCTTGGACTCCATACTTTTTGCTGATGACACAACAATTCTTGTTTAAAACACCGAGAAAAAAACCGTATATGAACAAATTAACACGGCTAAAGGGTCAGCATTAACATGGTTTGGTAAAAATGGTCTAAGCCTAAATGAAAACTAGAACAATAATGTTCACTCATAAAAAAAAGGCGAACAGGAAAGTTCAATGTTTCTGGGTTTTTGCTTGGATCCAATCTTGTCGTGGGAGAGTCATGCAAAAACTTTCAAGAAGCATTTTCGTAATGAGGTCCTTACGAAACGAATTACCGAGGCAGTAATTATTAACAGCATATTACTCAATATTTCTGTCCCATTGTAGATATGGAATTCTTGCATGGGGTCACTCCCCACGTTCCAGCAGGATATTTGGGTTGCAAAGGAAGGTTCAGCGTGTCATTTTTGGAATGGATTATAGGGAAGATGTCGCGACTGTATTTGTCAACAATAATCTGTTTACAATTCCATCCTTCTATATATATATATATATATATATATATATATACATGCTTAAAATATGTAAGGGAGAACCTTGGTTCATATACAAGAAATAATGATATACATGATCATAATACCAGGCAAACCTTACATATAAACATACAAAAATTAAGACTGAGTCATAGTCGATAGGGAGTAAACTATTACGGACCCTTATTTTATAATGTCTCGCCTGGCAATGTGCAGCTTCTAGACAGCAAAACATTTCTTAAAACAGTTGAATGCTACCTACTTAAAAATGCATTTTATAGCATAAACTCATACCTAAAAGATGCGTTTCGTGTGGTTGTGACTGAGGGTCAAGATTATAAATATTATTAATGTATTGTCAAATTTATCTTCCTTTTCTTTTTCTGAGGTCAACTGTATTTTCTGTGTGAGGTTTGTCAAGCGTAGGTTGAGAATACATCCGTAGCCTCTTTCATTATCGTCACTTTTGATACTCCATCTGCAGACTTTTTGATCTGAAGGTGCTGCTGAAATACTGATAGTAGATAATTTTGTTTTGAGGTAATCATCATGCTCGATGCCACGCATATGTGTTTCAACAAATCTCACTGAATACGTACAATTCTAAATAAAGAGATGAATCAAATTGATACTGAAATGTTACAGATATATTGTTGTTACCATCTGTTCAAATTTTGACAGTTATTCCTGAAGAACAAACTACCTCTCTCTTATGTTTCTCACGAACATACTACAGAACTTTTTTTTATTCTTAGCAAGACAAAGACAACACAATATATGTATGTTGGTTTTAGTTCTTTTGGATGTCGTCATTATCGATTTTCCGAAGATGTCCCTTCTTTACATCTTAGCGCAGGTGGCCGAAAACTGATTCGCTGCATATTTCATTTTACATTATGGGGTTATTCGTAATGGCGTAAGCCCATTGTTGGCATTTGCGACACTGGATTATGGTGCCTTTCCCACGTTGCATCTGTATTTTAGTATTCGCACGTATTTTTGTGGTTCCTTCAGGGTGGTGTAGTTGTCTGTTATGACTAGGAAAAAAAAATTCGTTTCTTTTGACATTGTAGTTATTCCTTAATTCCTCTTGGATTTCACTTATTTCAGTTCGAAATTGTTTCCACAGACCATAAATGACAAATGCGTGTGTTTTTCATTTTTAATAGTAAATGTAAGGAATTCTTGTCCACAACTAATGAAGTAGCTTTTCCATAAATTGCTTGAATATATTTGTGCTATCTGGTCCATATTATTTTGTGTGGAAACTTTCAATTATGTTTTTAATTTTTGTCACTGTAATTTGGTGTTGCTCAATCAGTCCGTTGTGTTTCTGTTTCATAGGGGTAAAAGTTCAATAAACAATCCGAAACCCAGCTTACCTCTTATTGAATGACAAGAGCAGCTCAACGAAAAAACTCGGTATTTCATGGACAACCGGAGAAGATAGCATACACTACCAAATTAGACAGAACTGCGAGTGTCGACTAACAAAGAGAAAAATCCTATCAGAAATTTCCACAATTTTCGACCCTCTAGGATTATTATCACGAACCATAATTCAGGCAGAGAAATATGGAAAAACAACACCTCTAGGGATGAACTACTACCAGATCAAATAAGAAATGCTTGGAATAACTACAAAAGCGAACTTCCAGAACTAGAAGAAATTCAAATAAAAAGTTAGATTCACCTAAACCGCTATCAGACATTAAAAATACACGAATTCTCAGATGCATCCCTAAAGGCATATGGAAAAAAAAACGATGGACACCAGCGGAAACATACAAGTACGACTGCTCACGTCAAAATCAAAACTTTCACCAAAAAGAATTACGAAGAAAATCCCAACTCTGTGGAGCTCTGCTTTTGGCCAAATTCATCAACCGCTCCGTTACGGCTCTGGAGCACAACAATACAAAAGTGTACGCATGGTCCGTCTAGAAAGTTGTCATATCATGGATAAATGCTAACGCAGGGAAATGGAATACACTAACAAAACTGGTGAACAGGTGTATCACGGTCGGAGTTGCCTAAAAATCTCGATGGTGATACCGGTTCACAAGAAGGGTGATGATAATTATCGTCCTATTTCCTCGAAGATCATCGAGAAAATAATTTCCAACCAGATTGTTGAATAGTTCGTGGAAAAAATCATCTATTCTTTTGATCGCAGTTTGGTTTTCGAGCGGGACGAAGGACCACAGATGCAATTTGATTAACTATGCAATAATTGACTGCTTCGAATATGAAAAGAATTGCTGCTTGTCATCATTCGTGGACGGTTGCATGGATTCGATGCTATCGATCTATAAAATTGATCGGTTCCATCTTAGAAAATAGGTTACAGGTGACCCTTGTGGATGTAAAGTACTCGAAGGTGAGGCCGATGGAGATTGGTGTGGGACAGGAATCTATTCTTGGACCGGTTGTTTTCCTAGTAACTATCAGCGATCTTCCGAAGTATGTTCCATTCTTCTGACAAGTAGGGATTTCCGTATTCGGAAGCGTGCTGTGAGAATTCTGGCTGGACTCATAATAGCGTAGCGAAGTGTTCGAGTCTTATTACTTTTTCTTAAATTTTCATACTGGAAAGTGTTATTTACGTTTCTCGGTGACGGTGGTTGACAAAAATTTTATATTGAATTGATACTGATTTCGGATGAATTTCACGTTGAATCAACACGTTATTGGCAGGAAGGGTCGCATTCAAAACTAGAAAATGATTCAACACGTTATTCACCCGAACGCATTTAATATTGACTATCGTGGTCACGTTCCAGTCCTACAGCACCCGGTTCAGTACGTTATTTCGTACAGCTCCGAAACTTATAGTCGATAACCGGATCGCGCTATCGTGATATCATCTTGCGCTATCATTCGCCCTTTATTTATTCAATTTAATGAAGATATGGGAGACAAACATCTCCATCAGTTTTAACAATTCTTTTTGTCAGGCATTATCGGTCACATAGACGGTTTTTCATTTATTATTTTGAAGTGTACTATTGCTATTCTCGTACATGTTTATGTGAAGTGTTCAGAAAACTATAACGTTTTGAATCGTTTTTTCTGTAAACTACGGATACTGACACGAAATGTGTGTATCGTCTTCGAGCTGGAGAAGAGGCTTTCATCTTCGTTACGGGGTCTCGTCTAATCGACAAGACGAATCCCCAAGCTAAGGGCAGAGTATCAACAGATCCGTAGCATGGAAACCGATGTACCCAGTGTCACCCTTGCCAGGATGTAAGTTGCCTACAGGCAATTATTTAAAGCTTCAACATCGAAATTGAACCATGATTAACCGTCAAGGATTGACCCTCAAGGGCCCAGGTCGAACGTGGCGATCCCGCCGCTGACCATTAGCTCCAAACGGCAACCTTGGCTCGTGCGACACCAGACGAACACGTCTGATGCCTTGGTAAAGTCACATTGTTTGAGTCTTACGGCTCATAGAAGCTAAATATAAGTCATCAGTAGGGGTAAAACTAACCTATGTGAACTGACTATGTTCACACGATAGGTCCACGAGACGTCAGCATCTTCGCCTATGTACATCAACAATCTTCGGGTAAATCGACTAACGAAATTCAATCGAAATCGCAGTCGAACACCCTCCTCGAAAATCAGACAACACGGCAGAAGGATAACAGACGAGCTACGCGCGGACCCTTGTAATATGGCACTAACCGCGTCGGAAGACTAAGGTTTAGCACCTTGCGAGCCCAGAGATACGATTAGCTCCGAACACAGGAGTTCTAAGCCTTGAACGTTTCTACTAGACCGCAAAGAAACTGAGACCGTTATGTCCCTCGCCGAGGCGTTTGCCACAAGTGGTAAACCCCCGGCTCCATACACATTCTCAACCCTTCGCTATATAAGAAAACATAACGACTCGGTGAATGAGAGATGTAATTCATTCTCGTTCGGAAGGAAGTCCGAGGAGTGAGTGGTCGCAAAGTGTAGTGACATAACCGAAAGGTAAAACCGAAAGGTTAGACACGTTTTTTATAGTCGATCGCATAATGGCCATTCGAATACAAAGATACGAAGCGGACCGCGATCTCGCTGCGAGGGGTCGCTCAAGGCAAGAGATGAAACATAGAAGCGATACATCGAGATCGAGAATACTCCGGAAGAACAAAGACTAGCCGAGATCAACCACTTCAAAGTTCGCACATCGGAGCTTAATTCTGATAATGCACCGACTTATTCTACAAAATCACGTCAAGCCCATCACTGCGGGGATCCGATTCGAGCCTACCAACCAGAACAGCAACTTCATCCTAGAAAAAGAAATCCGCCACGACTGGCCAGCATGACCCATTCTCCATCCCTTTACATATATGTCTGGAGGACATGGGATAACCCTCCAGAATCACAATTACGTACATATTCATTAGATCCGGGGCGATTTGCCTCGGATCGCATCGAATATCTCTAATCGTATCAGTCTCACACTCGTAATATGTCTGAAGGTCTCTCATACATAAGTTTCGAATGCACCTTTCGGGATAATAACACTTTATTAAACGAAGACATAAACGAAAATATGCATCGGAGCAACCACCTATGGTCTCCCATCCGAACGACTCTTTTCAACGTTAAACATCGTTATGTGTCCGAGACCGAGCCCTCTCTACCTACATATGCTAGGAGAGCATGGGGTAACCCTCCAGAAGACCGCGACAATTTTCAGGGTCCGAACAAGTTTCTTATATGAAGCATGACCTATGGTTTTTATCGTTGATTTGGGTTGGTATAGGTACGATACTACCTCCTGAGCTGCTTTTAGAACATTCCTCCAATAGTTTCTGAAAAATAAGGAAATCATATCGCCCGAACCTCACATTTTACTATATGTGGAATTTTCAGAGTCCGAACAGGTTTCTTATATAAAGCATGACCTATGGTTTTTATCATTGATTTGAGTTGGTATAGGTACGATACTACCTCCTGAGATGTTTTTCGAACATTCCTTCAGTAGTTTTTGAAAAATGAGGAAATCATGTCGCTCGAACCTCACATTCCACCATATGTGGAATTTTCCGAGTCCGAACGACTTTCTTATATGAAGCGTGACCTATGGTTTTTATCGTCGATTTGGGTTGAATTAGGTGAGATACCACTTCCTAGGAAGTTTTCCGTTCATAACTCTGCTAATTTTTGAAAAATACGAAAATCATGTCCTCGAACCTCACATTTTACCATATGTGGAATTATCAGAGTCCGAACGACTTTCTTATATGAAGCGTGACCTATGGTTTTTATCATTGATTTGAGTTGGTATAGGTACGATACTACGTCCTGAGATGTTTTTCGAACATTCCTTCAGTAGTTTTTGAAAAATGAGGAAATCATGTCGCTCGAACCTCACATTTCACCATATGTGGAATTTTCCGAGTCCGAACGACTTTCTTATATGAAGCGTGACCTATGGTTTTTATCATTGATTTGAGTTGGTATAGGTACGATACTACGTCCTGAGATGTTTTTCGAACATTCCTTCAGTAGTTTTTGAAAAATGAGGAAATCATGTCGCTCGAACCTCACATTTCACCATATGTGGAATTTTCCGAGTCCGAACGACTTTCTTATATGAAGCGTGACCTATGGTTTTTATCGTCGATTTGGGTTGAATTAGGTGAGATACCACTTCCTAGGAAGTTTTCCGTTCATAACTCTGCTAATTTTTGAAAAATACGAAAATCATGTCCTCGAACCTCACATTTTACTATATGTGGAATTTTCAGAGTCCGAACGACTTTCTTATATGAAGCGTGACCCATGGTTTTTATCGTCGATTTGGGTTGAATTAGGTAAGATACTACTTCCTACGAAGTTTCCCGTTCATACCTTCCCTAATTTTTGAAAAATAAGAAAATCATGTCCTCGAACCTCACATTTTACTATATGTGGAATTTTCAGAGTCCGAACGACTTTTTTATATGAAGCGTGACCTATGGTTTTTATCGTCGATTTGGGTTGAATTAGGTAAGATACTACTTCCTACGAAGTTTCCCGTTCATACCTTCCCTAATTTTTGAAAAATAAGAAAATTATGTCTCCGAACCTCACATTTTACTATATGTGGAATTTTCAGAGTCCGAACGACTTTCTTATATGAAGCGTGACCTATGGTTTTTATCATTGATTTGAGTTGGTATAGGTACGATACTACGCCCTGAGATGTTTTTCGAACATTCCTTCAGTAGTTTTTGAAAAATGAGGAAATCATGTCGCTCGAACCTCACATTTCACCATATGTGGAATTTTCCGAGTCCGAACGACTTTCTTATATGAAGCGTGACCTATGGTTTTTATCGTCGATTTGGGTTGAATTAGGTGAGATACCACTTCCTAGGAAGTTTTCCGTTCATAACTCTGCTAATTTTTGAAAAATACGAAAATCATGTCCTCGAACCTCACATTTTACTATATGTGGAATTTTCAGAGTCCGAACGACTTTTTTATATGAAGCGTGACCCATGGTTTTTATCGTCGATTTGGGTTGAATTAGGTAAGATACTACTTCCTCGAACCTCACATTTTACTATATGTGGAATTTTCAGAGTCCGAACGAATTTCTTATATGAAGCGTGACCTATGGTTTTTATCATTGATTTGAGTTGGTATAGGTACGATACTACGTCCTGAGATGTTTTTCGAACATTCCTTCAGTAGTTTTTGAAAAATGAGGAAATCATGTCGCTCGAACCTCACATTTCACCATATGTGGAATTTTCCGAGTCCGAACGACTTTCTTATATGAAGCGTGACCTATGGTTTTTATCGTCGATTTGGGTTGAATTAGGTGAGATACCACTTCCTAGGAAGTTTTCCGTTCATAACTCTGCTAATTTTTGAAAAATACGAAAATCATGTCCTCGAACCTCACATTTTACCATATGTGGAATTTTCAGAGTCCGAACGACTTTCTTATATGAAGCGTGACCTATGGTTTTTATCGTCGATTTGGGTTGAATTAGGTGAGATACCACTTCCTAGGAAGTTTTCCGTTCATAACTCTGCTAATTTTTGAAAAATACGAAAATCATGTCCTCGAACCTCACATTTTACCATATGTGGAATTTTCAGAATCCGAACGACTTTCTTATATGAAGCGTGACCCATGGTTTTTATCGTCGATTTGGGTTGAATTAGGTAAGATACTACTTCCTACGAAGTTTCCCGTTCATACCTTCCCTAATTTTTGAAAAATAAGAAAATTATGTCTCCGAACCTCACATTTTACTATATGTGGAATTTTCAGAGTCCGAACGACTTTCTTATATGAAGCGTGACCTATGGTTTTTATCATTGATTTGAGTTAGTATAGGTACGATACTACGCCCTGAGATGTTTTTCGAACATTCCTTCAGTAGTTTTTGAAAAATGAGGAAATCATGTCGCTCGAACCTCACATTTCACCATATGTGGAATTTTCCGAGTCCGAACGACTTTCTTATATGAAGCGTGACCTATGGTTTTTATCGTCGATTTGGGTTGAATTAGGTGAGATACCACTTCCTAGGAAGTTTTCCGTTCATAACTCTGCTAATTTTTGAAAAATACGAAAATCATGTCCTCGAACCTCACATTTTACTATATGTGGAATTTTCAGAGTCCGAACGACTTTCTTATATGAAGCGTGACCCATGGTTTTTATCGTCGATTTGGATTGAATTAGGTAAGATACTACTTCCTACGAAGTTTCCCGTTCATACCTTCCCTAATTTTTGAAAAATAAGAAAATCATGTCCTCGAACCTCACATTTTACTATATGTGGAATTTTCAGAGTCCGAACGACTTTCTTATATGAAGCGTGACCTATGGTTTTTATCGTCGATTTGGGTGTAATTAGGTGAAATACTACTTCCTACGAAGTTTCCCGTTCATACCTTCCCTAATTTTTAAAAAAAAGAAAATTATGTCTCCGAACCTCACATTTTACTATATGTGGAATTTTCAGAGTCCGAACGACTTTCTTATATGAAGCGTGACCTATGGTTTTTATCGTCGATTTGGGTGTAATTAGGTGAAATACTACTTCCTACGAAGTTTCCCGTTCATACCTTCCCTAATTTTTGAAAAAAAGAAAATTATGTCTCCGAACCTCGCATTTTACTATATGTGGAATTTTCAGAGTCCGAACGACTTTCTTATATGAAGCGTGACCTATGGTTTTTATCGTCGATTTGGGTGTGATTAGGTGAAATACTACTTCCTACGAAGTTTCCCGTTCATACCTTCCCTAATTTTTGAAAAAAAGAAAATTATGTCTCCGAACCTCACATTTTACTATATGTGGAATTTTCAGAGTCCGAACGACTTTCTTATATGAAGCGTGACCTATGGTTTTTATCGTCGATTTGGGTTGAGTTAGGTGAGATACTACTTCCTACGAAGTTTCCCGTTCATACCTTCCCTAGTTTTTGAAAAATAAGAAAATCATGTTTTACTATATGTGGAATTTTCAGAGTCCGAACGACTTTCTTATATGAAGCGTGACCTATGGTTTTTATCGTCGATTTGGGTGTAATTAGGTGAAATACTACTTCCTACGAAGTTTCCCGTTCATACCTTCCCTAATTTTTGAAAAAAAGAAAATTATGTCTCCGAACCTCACATTTTACTATATGTGGAATTTTCAGAGTCCGAACGACATTCTTATATGAAGCGTGACCTATGGTTTTTATCGTCGATTTGGGTGTAATTAGGTGAAATACTACTTCCTACGAAGTTTCCCGTTCATACCATCCCTAATTTTTGAAAAAAAGAAAATTATGTCTCCGAACCTCACATTTTACTATATGTGGAATTTTCAGAGTCCGAACGACTTTCTTATATGAAGCGTGACCTATGGTTTTTATCGTCGATTTGGGTGTAATTAGGTGAAATACTACTTTCTACGAAGTTTCCCGTTCATACCTTCCCTAATTTTTGAAAAAAAGAAAATTATGTCTCCGAACCTCACATTTTACTATATGTGGAATTTTCAGAGTCCGAACGACTTTCTTATATGAAACGTGACCTATGGTTTTTATCGTCGATTTGGGTTGAATTAGGTGAGATACTACTTCCTACGAAGTTTCCCGTTCATACCTTCCCTAGTTTTTGAAAAAAAGAAAATTATGTCTCCGAACCTCACATTTTACTATATGTGGAATTTTCAGAGTCCGAACGACTTTCTTATATGAAGCGTGACCTATGGTTTTTATCGTCGATTTGGGTGTAATTAGGTGAAATACTACTTCCTACGAAGTTTCCCGTTCATACCTTCCCTAATTTTTGAAAAAAAGAAAATTATGTCTCCGAACCTCACATTTTACTATATGTGGAATTTTCAGAGTCCGAACGACTTTCTTATATGAAGCGTGACCTATGGTTTTTATCGTCGATTTGGGTGTAATTAGGTGAAATACTACTTCCTACGAAGTTTCCCGTTCATACCTTCCCTAATTTTTGAAAAAAAGAAAATTATGTCTCCGAACCTCACATTTTACTATATGTGGAATTTTCAGAGTCCGAACGACTTTCTTATATGAAGCGTGACCTATGGTTTTTATCATTGATTTGAGTTGGTATAGGTACGATACTACGCCCTGAGATGTTTTTCGAACATTCCTTCAGTAGTTTTTGAAAAATGAGGAAATCATGTCGCTCGAACCTCACATTTCACCATATGTGGAATTTTCCGAGTCCGAACGACTTTCTTATATGAAGCGTGACCTATGGTTTTTATCGTCGATTTGGGTTGAATTAGGTGAGATACCACTTCCTAGGAAGTTTTCCGTTCATAACTCTGCTAATTTTTGAAAAATACGAAAATCATGTCCTCGAACCTCACATTTTACTATATGTGGAATTTTCAGAGTCCGAACGACTTTTTTATATGAAGCGTGACCCATGGTTTTTATCGTCGATTTGGGTTGAATTAGGTAAGATACTACTTCCTACGAAGTTTCCCGTTCATACCTTCCCTAATTTTTGAAAAAAAGAAAATTATGTCTCCGAACCTCACATTTTACTATATGTGGAATTTTCAGAGTCCGAACGACTTTCTTATATGAAGCGTGACCTATGGTTTTTATCGTCGATTTGGGTGTGATTAGGTGAAATACTACTTCCTACGAAGTTTCCCGTTCATACCTTCCCTAATTTTTGAAAAAAAGAAAATTATGTCTCCGAACCTCACATTTTACTATATGTGGAATTTTCAGAGTCCGAACGACTTTCTTATATGAAGCGTGACCTATGGTTTTCATCGTCGATTTGGGTTGAGTTAGGTGAGATACTACTTCCTACGAAGTTTCCCGTTCATACCTTCCCTAGTTTTTGAAAAATAAGAAAATCATGTTTTACTATATGTGGAATTTTCAGAGTCCGAACGACTTTCTTATATGAAGCGTGACCTATGGTTTTTATCGTCGATTTGGGTGTAATTAGGTGAAATACTACTTCCTACGAAGTTTCCCGTTCATACCTTCCCTAATTTTTGAAAAAAAGAAAATTATGTCTTCGAACCTCACATTTTACTATATGTGGAATTTTCAGAGTCCGAACGACATTCTTATATGAAACGTGACCTATGGTTTTTATCGTCGATTTGGGTTGAATTAGGTGAGATACTACTTCCTACGAAGTTTCCCGTTCATACCTTCCCTAGTTTTTGAAAAAAAGAAAATTATGTCTCCGAACCTCACATTTTACTATATGTGGAATTTTCAGAGTCCGAACGACTTTCTTATATGAAGCGTGACCTATGGTTTTTATCGTCGATTTGGGTGTAATTAGGTGAAATACTACTTCCTACGAAGTTTCCCGTTCATACCTTCCCTAATTTTTGAAAAAAAGAAAATTATGTCTCCGAACCTCACATTTTACTATATGTGGAATTTTCAGAGTCCGAACGACTTTCTTATATGAAGCGTGACCTATGGTTTTTATCGTCGATTTGGGTGTAATTAGGTGAAATACTACTTCCTACGAAGTTTCCCGTTCATACCTTCCCTAATTTTTGAAAAAAAGAAAATTATGTCTCCGAACCTCACATTTTACTATATGTGGAATTTTCAGAGTCCGAACGACTTTCTTATATGAAGCGTGACCTATGGTTTTTATCGTCGATTTGGGTGTAATTAGGTGAAATACTACTTCCTACGAAGTTTCCCGTTCATACCTTCCCTAATTTTTGAAAATAAGAAAATTATGTCTCCGAACCTCACATTTTACTATATGTGGAATTTTCAGAGTCCGAACGACTTTCTTATATGAAGCGTGACCTATGGTTTTTATCGTCGATTTGGGTGTAATTAGGTGAAATACTACTTCCTACGAAGTTTCCCGTTCATACCTTCCCTAATTTTTGAAAAAAAGAAAATTATGTCTCCGAACCTCACATTTCACCATATGTGGAATTTTCCGAGTCCGAACGACTTTCTTATATGAAGCGTGACCTATGGTTTTTATCGTCGATTTGGGTTGAATTAGGTGAGATACCACTTCCTAGGAAGTTTTCCGTTCATAACTCTGCTAATTTTTGAAAAATACGAAAATCATGTCCTCGAACCTCACATTTTACTATATGTGGAATTTTCAGAGTCCGAACGACTTTCTTATATGAAGCGTGACCCATGGTTTTTATCGTCGATTTGGATTGAATTAGGTAAGATACTACTTCCTACGAAGTTTCCCGTTCATACCTTCCCTAATTTTTGAAAAATAAGAAAATCATGTCCTCGAACCTCACATTTTACTATATGTGGAATTTTCAGAGTCCGAACGACTTTCTTATATGAAGCGTGACCTATGGTTTTTATCGTCGATTTGGGTGTAATTAGGTGAAATACTACTTCCTACGAAGTTTCCCGTTCATACCTTCCCTAATTTTTGAAAAAAAGAAAATTATGTCTCCGAACCTCACATTTTACTATATGTGGAATTTTCAGAGTCCGAACGACTTTCTTATATGAAGCGTGACCTATGGTTTTTATCGTCGATTTGGGTGTAATTAGGTGAAATACTACTTCCTACGAAGTTTCCCGTTCATACCTTCCCTAATTTTTGAAAAAAAAAAAATTATGTCTCCGAACCTCGCATTTTACTATATGTGGAATTTTCAGAGTCCGAACGACTTTCTTATATGAAGCGTGACCTATGGTTTTTATCGTCGATTTGGGTGTGATTAGGTGAAATACTACTTCCTACGAAGTTTCCCGTTCATACCTTCCCTAATTTTTGAAAAAAAGAAAATTATGTCTCCGAACCTCACATTTTACTATATGTGGAATTTTCAGAGTCCGAACGACTTTCTTATATGAAGCGTGACCTATGGTTTTTATCGTCGATTTGGGTTGAGTTAGGTGAGATACTACTTCCTACGAAGTTTCCCGTTCATACCTTCCCTAGTTTTTGAAAAATAAGAAAATCATGTTTTACTATATGTGGAATTTTCAGAGTCCGAACGACTTTCTTATATGAAGCGTGACCTATGGTTTTTATCGTCGATTTGGGTGTAATTAGGTGAAATACTACTTCCTACGAAGTTTCCCGTTCATACCTTCCCTAATTTTTGAAAAAAAGAAAATTATGTCTCCGAACCTCACATTTTACTATATGTGGAATTTTCAGAGTCCGAACGACATTCTTATATGAAGCGTGACCTATGGTTTTTATCGTCGATTTGGGTGTAATTAGGTGAAATACTACTTCCTACGAAGTTTCCCGTTCATACCATCCCTAATTTTTGAAAAAAAGAAAATTATGTCTCCGAACCTCACATTTTACTATATGTGGAATTTTCAGAGTCCGAACGACTTTCTTATATGAAGCGTGACCTATGGTTTTTATCGTCGATTTGGGTGTAATTAGGTGAAATACTACTTCCTACGAAGTTTCCCGTTCATACCTTCCCTAATTTTTGAAAAAAAGAAAATTATGTCTCCGAACCTCACATTTTACTATATGTGGAATTTTCAGAGTCCGAACGACTTTCTTATATGAAACGTGACCTATGGTTTTTATCGTCGATTTGGGTTGAATTAGGTGAGATACTACTTCCTACGAAGTTTCCCGTTCATACCTTCCCTAGTTTTTGAAAAAAAGAAAATTATGTCTCCGAACCTCACATTTTACTATATGTGGAATTTTCAGAGTCCGAACGACTTTCTTATATGAAGCGTGACCTATGGTTTTTATCGTCGATTTGGGTGTAATTAGGTGAAATACTACTTCCTACGAAGTTTCCCGTTCATACCTTCCCTAATTTTTGAAAAAAAGAAAATTATGTCTCCGAACCTCACATTTTACTATATGTGGAATTTTCAGAGTCCGAACGACTTTCTTATATGAAGCGTGACCTATGGTTTTTATCATTGATTTGAGTTGGTATAGGTACGATACTACGTCCTGAGATGTTTTTCGAACATTCCTTCAGTAGTTTTTGAAAAATGAGGAAATCATGTCGCTCGAACCTCACATTTCACCATATGTGGAATTTTCCGAGTCCGAACGACTTTCTTATATGAAGCGTGACCTATGGTTTTTATCGTCGATTTGGGTTGAATTAGATGAGATACCACTTCCTAGGAAGTTTTCCGTTCATAACTCTGCTAATTTTTGAAAAATACGAAAATCATGTCCTCGAACCTCACATTTTACTATATGTGGAATTTTCAGAGTCCGAACGACTTTTTTATATGAAGCGTGACCCATGGTTTTTATCGTCGATTTGGGTTGAATTAGGTAAGATACTACTTCCTACGAAGTTTCCCGTTCATACCTTCCCTAATTTTTGAAAAAAAGAAAATTATGTCTCCGAACCTCGCATTTTACTATATGTGGAATTTTCAGAGTCCGAACGACTTTCTTATATGAAGCGTGACCTATGGTTTTTATCGTCGATTTGGGTGTGATTAGGTGAAATACTACTTCCTACGAAGTTTCCCGTTCATACCTTCCCTAATTTTTGAAAAAAAGAAAATTATGTCTCCGAACCTCACATTTTACTATATGTGGAATTTTCAGAGTCCGAACGACTTTCTTATATGAAGCGTGACCTATGGTTTTCATCGTCGATTTGGGTTGAGTTAGGTGAGATACTACTTCCTACGAAGTTTCCCGTTCATACCTTCCCTAGTTTTTGAAAAATAAGAAAATCATGTTTTACTATATGTGGAATTTTCAGAGTCCGAACGACTTTCTTATATGAAGCGTGACCTATGGTTTTTATCGTCGATTTGGGTGTAATTAGGTGAAATACTACTTCCTACGAAGTTTCCCGTTCATACCTTCCCTAATTTTTGAAAAAAAGAAAATTATGTCTTCGAACCTCACATTTTACTATATGTGGAATTTTCAGAGTCCGAACGACATTCTTATATGAAGCGTGACCTATGGTTTTTATCGTCGATTTGGGTGTAATTAGGTGAAATACTACTTCCTACGAAGTTTCCCGTTCATACCATCCCTAATTTTTGAAAAAAAGAAAATTATGTCTCCGAACCTCACATTTTACTATATGTGGAATCTTCAGAGTCCGAACGACTTTCTTATATGAAGCGTGACCTATGGTTTTTATCGTCGATTTGGGTGTAATTAGGTGAAATACTACTTCCTACGAAGTTTCCCGTTCATACCTTCCCTAATTTTTGAAAAAAAGAAAATTATGTCTCCGAACCTCACATTTTACTATATGTGGAATTTTCAGAGTCCGAACGACTTTCTTATATGAAACGTGACCTATGGTTTTTATCGTCGATTTGGGTGTAATTAGGTGAAATACTACTTCCTACGAAGTTTCCCGTTCATACCTTCCCTAATTTTTGAAAAAAAGAAAATTATGTCTCCGAACCTCACATTTTACTATATGTGGAATTTTCAGAGTCCGAACGACTTTCTTATATGAAGCGTGACCTATGGTTTTTATCGTCGATTTGGGTGTAATTAGGTGAAATACTACTTCCTACGAAGTTTCCCGTTCATACCTTCCCTAATTTTTGAAAAAAAGAAAATTATGTCTCCGAACCTCACATTTTACTATATGTGGAATTTTCAGAGTCCGAACGACTTTCTTATATGAAGCGTGACCTATGGTTTTTATCATTGATTTGAGTTGGTATAGGTACGATACTACGTCCTGAGATGTTTTTCGAACATTCCTTCAGTAGTTTTTGAAAAATGAGGAAATCATGTCGCTCGAACCTCACATTTCACCATATGTGGAATTTTCCGAGTCCGAACGACTTTCTTATATGAAGCGTGACCCATGGTTTTTATCGTCGATTTGGGTTGAATTAGGTAAGATACTACTTCCTACGAAGTTTCCCGTTCATACCTTCCCTAATTTTTGAAAAATAAGAAAATCATGTCCTCGAACCTCACATTTTACTATATGTGGAATTTTCAGAGTCCGAACGACTTTTTTATATGAAGCGTGACCTATGGTTTTTATCGTCGATTTGGGTTGAATTAGGTAAGATACTACTTCCTACGAAGTTTCCCGTTCATACCTTCCCTAATTTTTGAAAAATAAGAAAATTATGTCTCCGAACCTCACATTTTACTATATGTGGAATTTTCAGAGTCCGAACGACTTTCTTATATGAAGCGTGACCTATGGTTTTTATCATTGATTTGAGTTGGTATAGGTACGATACTACGCCCTGAGATGTTTTTCGAACATTCCTTCAGTAGTTTTTGAAAAATGAGGAAATCATGTCGCTCGAACCTCACATTTCACCATATGTGGAATTTTCCGAGTCCGAACGACTTTCTTATATGAAGCGTGACCTATGGTTTTTATCGTCGATTTGGGTTGAATTAGGTGAGATACCACTTCCTAGGAAGTTTTCCGTTCATAACTCTGCTAATTTTTGAAAAATAAGAAAATTATGTCTCCGAACCTCACATTTTACTATATGTGGAATTTTCAGAGTCCGAACGACTTTTTTATATGAAGCGTGACCTATGGTTTTTATCGTCGATTTGGGTTGAATTAGGTAAGATACTACTTCCTACGAAGTTTCCCGTTCATACCTTCCCTAATTTTTGAAAAATAAGAAAATTATGTCTCCGAACCTCACATTTTACTATATGTGGAATTTTCAGAGTCCGAACGACTTTTTTATATGAAGCGTGACCTATGGTTTTTATCGTCGATTTGGGTTGAATTAGGTAAGATACTACTTCCTATGAAGTTTTCCGTTCATACCTCTGGACTGGAGGGAGAGATCTAGCTCTACGAGCTGGTCTGTGTGCTACAATAGACCGAAAAAAAATCAGGTTTAATTTACAAGATAAACTGTGGCGAATGTGATAAAGTCTACGTTGGACAGACGACACAATATTCAAAAAGCAGGGTGGATCAACATAGAAGGGATTGTATGCGATTAAAAGAGTCGACAGCATTATCAGCGCACGCTGTTTACTATATATTTATATATATATATATATATATATATATATATATATATATATATATGAGTCGTTTTAGAACGTCCTCCGACTTTGTCCGACACCTAATCGCCACTTCTCTCTGTCTCTACAATCTTAGTTGTTCAAGTATCTTTCACTCATGGATTTATTCACCGTCTTCTGCCATTCTTGTTTGGGTCGTCCCCTTTTCCTTCTTGTAGCGGGTTGCCATTCTAGAATTTGTCTAGGCAATCTTGTTTCAGGCATTCGTTGTATATGTCCATACCATATATTTATACTTGAATAAATATTATTATATGCCCTACGTATCTCTGATGATAAATTCATGTTAATCTGATAGTTTGCGTGCTGGGACTGGCCGTAAGGAATAGTTTAAAATGGTAAAAAAAAATTTTTCCATCGTGTCAGATTTTTTGAGGATATGTTTATTGGACCCAGAGGAAGCTACTTTTCAAGGGACTGACAATTTGGACGTGACGGAATGTCACAGCAGTCCTCTGAAAATGTGAAAAAAAATCGTTACTTGTACATACTCGAGCGTATCAGATTTTCATACAGATGGTTAATCTCGGTATTGTAGACGTGTTGACCCATTAATCTGACACTTTGATGATAAAAATGCTTTTTTTTTCGAATATTCCCCTGCATGCCTGTAACTCTGATCGTTTTTGTATTCATTATAATAAAATAATAAAATTTTACACAACTTTTGTCAGAAACAATTTCACATACTCTCAACCGTTGTCGAGTTAGAGGGCGGTAAGGGCGAGGAGCTTAGCCACACATGCGAAAGGGTAAGGTCAATGTAGAATCACAGTCTAATTTACATTCATCCAATTGTCAAAATAACATGGTATTTCTATGATGATAATTTCGAAATTAGTCACGAAAATTTCAATGTTGTCTCTGACTGAACCTTAGAATGTACTATTTTCCATTGAGCGAATTTTCGCTTCAGCATGTAGCGCTTAACTCCTCGCATTATTCTCAAAAACGTTTGAACGTAGAAAAAATTTCTTAGGACAACATTTGTAGAAAATGTTATGCTCTACAACTTTTGCAGAACGCCTTTTGGAGATTTAAATTGTTTTATGTCTTGTTTAAATAAAATCCTTGACTGTAGTCTACTACAGTCACACCCGTATGAAATTATTATTTGTGGGGACTTTAATGTCCACTTTCACACTTCGAATCGTGATTACACAAATTTGCTAGATTTATTAAATTCTTTTAGCTACCATATAGCAATTACTGAGGCTACAAGGAAAGGTGAGTGTTAAGATAATATTATAACCAGAATGACAAGGAAGTATTGCACTGAAGTATATGAACCGGGGTTCTCGGATCATAAAGCTGTAAGAATCTCTGTGGGAATTGATAAGGTGGATAGAACCCTGGCTGACCCAATTTATACCAGACCCATAACCCAAATTGGGCTCTTGAAATTCCACAAAGCCATTGACGAAATAAATTGGAAATTTTTGAGGGGCAGTCAGGTAAGCCCTGCTCACTCATTTGACACCTTTGTACCTTTTTTATCTGAAGAGGCCGCGGCGTGTTTCCCATTAAGAAATATAAAAACTGAAGTAAAAAAACATTGGTTCAATGAAAGCTTAAAAAAAATGCATGACCATTTGAGCCTTCTACATGAACTTTGCCATAATGTTGATTCAAGATCAATTTTGACGCTAAAAAAGGAATACAAACGCAAATACCAAAAGGCAATAAGGAAGGCAAAAATGGAGCACAATAAAAAGGCCATTGAAAATAGTTCAAATCCAAGTAAAACCTGCTGGAACCTAATAAACACCAAGAGGCCAACAAAAAAAGATGAATTACCATTAAATGTAAATCTAGACGAAATAAATACTTTTTTTGTCAATGTCGGTAAGGAGATTAAAAAACAACTAGAACTTAAGAGCTTTTTTTGTGGGAAAACTTGTAGTGATGGGGGGTTTTTGTTACCCTATATTTAGTTTTGCGCCTGTTAGCTACAATGATGTGCGTGACATAATAAAAAATCTGAAAAATAAGCCCAGTCTTGACTATTGTAATCTGAATTCTAAACTAATATTAAATCTGTCAGAGAAGAAATTTTATACCCCTTGACTGATCTCATATATAATTGCATAAAGAATGGAGTGTTTCCTGACAGCTTGAAGGTAGCTGAAGTTTTGCCAATTCGAAAAAAAAAATTCAAGGGACTTAAACAATTTAAGACCTATCTTTATAATAACAGTGATAACAAAAGTATGTGAAACTGTGCTAAAAAATCAAATCGTGAAAATTTGTGAGTCATATAATTTATTTAATTTTGGGCAATTTGGTTTCAGGGCAAAAAAATCTACTACTGATGCTCTTATATATTTAATAAATAAGATTTTATGAGGCACTGAGAACGAAGAGATTGTGGGAGCGGTCTTTTGTGACCTTACTAAAGCATTTGACTGCGTTTCCCACAGTCTTCTTATTTCTAAATTAAAAAATAGTGATTTTGATGAAACCAGTATTAAACTCGTGATCTCATATTTAGCCGACAGGACACAGTATGTATCTATAAATAATAAAACGTCAGACACACAAAAAATTACCTGTGGAGTGCCACAGGGGTCAGTATTGGGGCCCATACTCTTTTTGCTTCATATTAGCAATCTTAGTTTGGGCTCCAGCTTGGACTCCATACTTTTTGCTGATGACACAACAATTCTTGTTTAAAACACCGAGAAAAAAACCGTATATGAACAAATTAACACGGCTAAAGGGTCAGCATTAACATGGTTTGGTAAAAATGGTCTAAGCCTAAATGAAAACTAGAACAATAATGTTCACTCATAAAAAAAAGGCGAACAGGAAAGTTCAATGTTTCTGGGTTTTTGCTTGGATCCAATCTTGTCGTGGGAGAGTCATGCAAAAACTTTCAAGAAGCATTTTCGTAATGAGGTCCTTACGAAACGAATTACCGAGGCAGTAATTATTAACAGCATATTACTCAATATTTCTGTCCCATTGTAGATATGGAATTCTTGCATGGGGTCACTCCCCACGTTCCAGCAGGATATTTGGGTTGCAAAGGAAGGTTCAGCGTGTCATTTTTGGAATGGATTATAGGGAAGATGTCGCGACTGTATTTGTCAACAATAATCTGTTTACAATTCCATCCTTCTATATATATATATATATATATATATATATATACATGCTTAAAATATGTAAGGGAGAACCTTGGTTCATATACAAGAAATAATGATATACATGATCATAATACCAGGCAAACCTTACATATAAACATACAAAAATTAAGACTGAGTCATAGTCGATAGGGAGTAAACTATTACGGACCCTTATTTTATAATGTCTCGCCTGGCAATGTGCAGCTTCTAGACAGCAAAACATTTCTTAAAACAGTTGAATGCTACCTACTTAAAAATGCATTTTATAGCATAAACTCATACCTAAAAGATGCGTTTCGTGTGGTTGTGACTGAGGGTCAAGATTATAAATATTATTAATGTATTGTCAAATTTATCTTCCTTTTCTTTTTCTGAGGTCAACTGTATTTTCTGTGTGAGGTTTGTCAAGCGTAGGTTGAGAATACATCCGTAGCCTCTTTCATTATCGTCACTTTTGATACTCCATCTGCAGACTTTTTGATCTGAAGGTGCTGCTGAAATACTGATAGTAGATAATTTTGTTTTGAGGTAATCATCATGCTCGATGCCACGCATATGTGTTTCAACAAATCTCACTGAATACGTACAATTCTAAATAAAGAGATGAATCAAATTGATACTGAAATGTTACAGATATATTGTTGTTACCATCTGTTCAAATTTTGACAGTTATTCCTGAAGAACAAACTACCTCTCTCTTATGTTTCTCACGAACATACTACAGAACTTTTTTTTATTCTTAGCAAGACAAAGACAACACAATATATGTATGTTGGTTTTAGTTCTTTTGGATGTCGTCATTATCGATTTTCCGAAGATGTCCCTTCTTTACATCTTAGCGCAGGTGGCCGAAAACTGATTCGCTGCATATTTCATTTTACATTATGGGGTTATTCGTAATGGCGTAAGCCCATTGTTGGCATTTGCGACACTGGATTATGGTGCCTTTCCCACGTTGCATCTGTATTTTAGTATTCGCACGTATTTTTGTGGTTCCTTCAGGGTGGTGTAGTTGTCTGTTATGACTAGGAAAAAAAAATTCGTTTCTTTTGACATTGTAGTTATTCCTTAATTCCTCTTGGATTTCACTTATTTCAGTTCGAAATTGTTTCCACAGACCATAAATGACAAATGCGTGTGTTTTTCATTTTTAATAGTAAATGTAAGGAATTCTTGTCCACAACTAATGAAGTAGCTTTTCCATAAATTGCTTGAATATATTTGTGCTATCTGGTCCATATTATTTTGTGTGGAAACTTTCAATTATGTTTTTAATTTTTGTCACTGTAATTTGGTGTTGCTCAATCAGTCCGTTGTGTTTCTGTTTCATAGGGGTAAAAGTTCAATAAACAATCCGAAACCCAGCTTACCTCTTATTGAATGACAAGAGCAGCTCAACGAAAAAACTCGGTATTTCATGGACAACCGGAGAAGATAGCATACACTACCAAATTAGACAGAACTGCGAGTGTCGACTAACAAAGAGAAAAATCCTATCAGAAATTTCCACAATTTTCGACCCTCTAGGATTATTATCACGAACCATAATTCAGGCAGAGAAATATGGAAAAACAACACCTCTAGGGATGAACTACTACCAGATCAAATAAGAAATGCTTGGAATAACTACAAAAGCGAACTTCCAGAACTAGAAGAAATTCAAATAAAAAGTTAGATTCACCTAAACCGCTATCAGACATTAAAAATACACGAATTCTCAGATGCATCCCTAAAGGCATATGGAAAAAAAAACGATGGACACCAGCGGAAACATACAAGTACGACTGCTCACGTCAAAATCAAAACTTTCACCAAAAAGAATTACGAAGAAAATCCCAACTCTGTGGAGCTCTGCTTTTGGCCAAATTCATCAACCGCTCCGTTACGGCTCTGGAGCACAACAATACAAAAGTGTACGCATGGTCCGTCTAGAAAGTTGTCATATCATGGATAAATGCTAACGCAGGGAAATGGAATACACTAACAAAACTGGTGAACAGGTGTATCACGGTCGGAGTTGCCTAAAAATCTCGATGGTGATACCGGTTCACAAGAAGGGTGATGATAATTATCGTCCTATTTCCTCGAAGATCATCGAGAAAATAATTTCCAACCAGATTGTTGAATAGTTCGTGGAAAAAATCATCTATTCTTTTGATCGCAGTTTGGTTTTCGAGCGGGACGAAGGACCACAGATGCAATTTGATTAACTATGCAATAATTGACTGCTTCGAATATGAAAAGAATTGCTGCTTGTCATCATTCGTGGACGGTTGCATGGATTCGATGCTATCGATCTATAAAATTGATCGGTTCCATCTTAGAAAATAGGTTACAGGTGACCCTTGTGGATGTAAAGTACTCGAAGGTGAGGCCGATGGAGATTGGTGTGGGACAGGAATCTATTCTTGGACCGGTTGTTTTCCTAGTAACTATCAGCGATCTTCCGAAGTATGTTCCATTCTTCTGACAAGTAGGGATTTCCGTATTCGGAAGCGTGCTGTGAGAATTCTGGCTGGACTCATAATAGCGTAGCGAAGTGTTCGAGTCTTATTACTTTTTCTTAAATTTTCATACTGGAAAGTGTTATTTACGTTTCTCGGTGACGGTGGTTGACAAAAATTTTATATTGAATTGATACTGATTTCGGATGAATTTCACGTTGAATCAACACGTTATTGGCAGGAAGGGTCGCATTCAAAACTAGAAAATGATTCAACACGTTATTCACCCGAACGCATTTAATATTGACTATCGTGGTCACGTTCCAGTCCTACAGCACCCGGTTCAGTACGTTATTTCGTACAGCTCCGAAACTTATAGTCGATAACCGGATCGCGCTATCGTGATATCATCTTGCGCTATCATTCGCCCTTTATTTATTCAATTTAATGAAGATATGGGAGACAAACATCTCCATCAGTTTTAACAATTCTTTTTGTCAGGCATTATCGGTCACATAGACGGTTTTTCATTTATTATTTTGAAGTGTACTATTGCTATTCTCGTACATGTTTATGTGAAGTGTTCAGAAAACTATAACGTTTTGAATCGTTTTTTCTGTAAACTACGGATACTGACACGAAATGTGTGTATCGTCTTCGAGCTGGAGAAGAGGCTTTCATCTTCGTTACGGGGTCTCGTCTAATCGACAAGACGAATCCCCAAGCTAAGGGCAGAGTATCAACAGATCCGTAGCATGGAAACCGATGTACCCAGTGTCACCCTTGCCAGGATGTAAGTTGCCTACAGGCAATTATTTAAAGCTTCAACATCGAAATTGAACCATGATTAACCGTCAAGGATTGACCCTCAAGGGCCCAGGTCGAACGTGGCGATCCCGCCGCTGACCATTAGCTCCAAACGGCAACCTTGGCTCGTGCGACACCAGACGAACACGTCTGATGCCTTGGTAAAGTCACATTGTTTGAGTCTTACGGCTCATAGAAGCTAAATATAAGTCATCAGTAGGGGTAAAACTAACCTATGTGAACTGACTATGTTCACACGATAGGTCCACGAGACGTCAGCATCTTCGCCTATGTACATCAACAATCTTCGGGTAAATCGACTAACGAAATTCAATCGAAATCGCAGTCGAACACCCTCCTCGAAAATCAGACAACACGGCAGAAGGATAACAGACGAGCTACGCGCGGACCCTTGTAATATGGCACTAACCGCGTCGGAAGACTAAGGTTTAGCACCTTGCGAGCCCAGAGATACGATTAGCTCCGAACACAGGAGTTCTAAGCCTTGAACGTTTCTACTAGACCGCAAAGAAACTGAGACCGTTATGTCCCTCGCCGAGGCGTTTGCCACAAGTGGTAAACCCCCGGCTCCATACACATTCTCAACCCTTCGCTATATAAGAAAACATAACGACTCGGTGAATGAGAGATGTAATTCATTCTCGTTCGGAAGGAAGTCCGAGGAGTGAGTGGTCGCAAAGTGTAGTGACATAACCGAAAGGTAAAACCGAAAGGTTAGACACGTTTTTTATAGTCGATCGCATAATGGCCATTCGAATACAAAGATACGAAGCGGACCGCGATCTCGCTGCGAGGGGTCGCTCAAGGCAAGAGATGAAACATAGAAGCGATACATCGAGATCGAGAATACTCCGGAAGAACAAAGACTAGCTGAGATCAACCACTTCAAAGTTCGCACATCGGAGCTTAATTCTGATAATGCACCGACTTATTCTACAAAATCACGTCAAGCCCATCACTGCGGGGATCCGATTCGAGCCTACCAACCAGAACAGCAACTTCATCCTAGAAAAAGAAATCCGCCACGACTGGCCAGCATGACCCATTCTCCATCCCTTTACATATATGTCTGGAGGACATGGGATAACCCTCCAGAATCACAATTACGTACATATTCATTAGATCCGGGGCGATTTGCCTCGGATCGCATCGAATATCTCTAATCGTATCAGTCTCACACTCGTAATATGTCTGAAGGTCTCTCATACATAAGTTTCGAATGCACCTTTCGGGATAATAACACTTTATTAAACGAAGACATAAACGAAAATATGCATCGGAGCAACCACCTATGGTCTCCCATCCGAACGACTCTTTTCAACGTTAAACATCGTTATGTGTCCGAGACCGAGCCCTCTCTACCTACATATGCTAGGAGAGCATGGGGTAACCCTCCAGAAGACCGCGACAATTTTCAGGGTCCGAACAAGTTTCTTATATGAAGCATGACCTATGGTTTTTATCGTTGATTTGGGTTGGTATAGGTACGATACTACCTCCTGAGCTGCTTTTAGAACATTCCTCCAATAGTTTCTGAAAAATAAGGAAATCATATCGCCCGAACCTCACATTTTACTATATGTGGAATTTTCAGAGTCCGAACAGGTTTCTTATATAAAGCATGACCTATGGTTTTTATCATTGATTTGAGTTGGTATAGGTACGATACTACCTCCTGAGATGTTTTTCGAACATTCCTTCAGTAGTTTTTGAAAAATGAGGAAATCATGTCGCTCGAACCTCACATTCCACCATATGTGGAATTTTCCGAGTCCGAACGACTTTCTTATATGAAGCGTGACCTATGGTTTTTATCGTCGATTTGGGTTGAATTAGGTGAGATACCACTTCCTAGGAAGTTTTCCGTTCATAACTCTGCTAATTTTTGAAAAATACGAAAATCATGTCCTCGAACCTCACATTTTACCATATGTGGAATTATCAGAGTCCGAACGACTTTCTTATATGAAGCGTGACCTATGGTTTTTATCATTGATTTGAGTTGGTATAGGTACGATACTACGTCCTGAGATGTTTTTCGAACATTCCTTCAGTAGTTTTTGAAAAATGAGGAAATCATGTCGCTCGAACCTCACATTTCACCATATGTGGAATTTTCCGAGTCCGAACGACTTTCTTATATGAAGCGTGACCTATGGTTTTTATCATTGATTTGAGTTGGTATAGGTACGATACTACGTCCTGAGATGTTTTTCGAACATTCCTTCAGTAGTTTTTGAAAAATGAGGAAATCATGTCGCTCGAACCTCACATTTCACCATATGTGGAATTTTCCGAGTCCGAACGACTTTCTTATATGAAGCGTGACCTATGGTTTTTATCGTCGATTTGGGTTGAATTAGGTGAGATACCACTTCCTAGGAAGTTTTCCGTTCATAACTCTGCTAATTTTTGAAAAATACGAAAATCATGTCCTCGAACCTCACATTTTACCATATGTGGAATTTTCAGAGTCCGAACGACTTTCTTATATGAAGCGTGACCCATGGTTTTTATCGTCGATTTGGGTTGAATTAGGTAAGATACTACTTCCTACGAAGTTTCCCGTTCATACCTTCCCTAATTTTTGAAAAATAAGAAAATCATGTCCTCGAACCTCACATTTTACTATATGTGGAATTTTCAGAGTCCGAACGACTTTTTTATATGAAGCGTGACCTATGGTTTTTATCGTCGATTTGGGTTGAATTAGGTAAGATACTACTTCCTACGAAGTTTCCCGTTCATACCTTCCCTAATTTTTGAAAAATAAGAAAATTATGTCTCCGAACCTCACATTTTACTATATGTGGAATTTTCAGAGTCCGAACGACTTTCTTATATGAAGCGTGACCTATGGTTTTTATCATTGATTTGAGTTGGTATAGGTACGATACTACGCCCTGAGATGTTTTTCGAACATTCCTTCAGTAGTTTTTGAAAAATGAGGAAATCATGTCGCTCGAACCTCACATTTCACCATATGTGGAATTTTCCGAGTCCGAACGACTTTCTTATATGAAGCGTGACCTATGGTTTTTATCGTCGATTTGGGTTGAATTAGGTGAGATACCACTTCCTAGGAAGTTTTCCGTTCATAACTCTGCTAATTTTTGAAAAATACGAAAATCATGTCCTCGAACCTCACATTTTACTATATGTGGAATTTTCAGAGTCCGAACGACTTTTTTATATGAAGCGTGACCCATGGTTTTTATCGTCGATTTGGGTTGAATTAGGTAAGATACTACTTCCTCGAACCTCACATTTTACTATATGTGGAATTTTCAGAGTCCGAACGAATTTCTTATATGAAGCGTGACCTATGGTTTTTATCATTGATTTGAGTTGGTATAGGTACGATACTACGTCCTGAGATGTTTTTCGAACATTCCTTCAGTAGTTTTTGAAAAATGAGGAAATCATGTCGCTCGAACCTCACATTTCACCATATGTGGAATTTTCCGAGTCCGAACGACTTTCTTATATGAAGCGTGACCTATGGTTTTTATCGTCGATTTGGGTTGAATTAGGTGAGATACCACTTCCTAGGAAGTTTTCCGTTCATAACTCTGCTAATTTTTGAAAAATACGAAAATCATGTCCTCGAACCTCACATTTTACCATATGTGGAATTTTCAGAGTCCGAACGACTTTCTTATATGAAGCGTGACCTATGGTTTTTATCGTCGATTTGGGTTGAATTAGGTGAGATACCACTTCCTAGGAAGTTTTCCGTTCATAACTCTGCTAATTTTTGAAAAATACGAAAATCATGTCCTCGAACCTCACATTTTACCATATGTGGAATTTTCAGAATCCGAACGACTTTCTTATATGAAGCGTGACCCATGGTTTTTATCGTCGATTTGGGTTGAATTAGGTAAGATACTACTTCCTACGAAGTTTCCCGTTCATACCTTCCCTAATTTTTGAAAAATAAGAAAATTATGTCTCCGAACCTCACATTTTACTATATGTGGAATTTTCAGAGTCCGAACGACTTTCTTATATGAAGCGTGACCCATGGTTTTTATCGTCGATTTGGATTGAATTAGGTAAGATACTACTTCCTACGAAGTTTCCCGTTCATACCTTCCCTAATTTTTGAAAAATAAGAAAATCATGTCCTCGAACCTCACATTTTACTATATGTGGAATTTTCAGAGTCCGAACGACTTTCTTATATGAAGCGTGACCTATGGTTTTTATCGTCGATTTGGGTGTAATTAGGTGAAATACTACTTCCTACGAAGTTTCCCGTTCATACCTTCCCTAATTTTTGAAAAAAAGAAAATTATGTCTCCGAACCTCACATTTTACTATATGTGGAATTTTCAGAGTCCGAACGACTTTCTTATATGAAGCGTGACCTATGGTTTTTATCGTCGATTTGGGTGTAATTAGGTGAAATACTACTTCCTACGAAGTTTCCCGTTCATACCTTCCCTAATTTTTGAAAAAAAGAAAATTATGTCTCCGAACCTCGCATTTTACTATATGTGGAATTTTCAGAGTCCGAACGACTTTCTTATATGAAGCGTGACCTATGGTTTTTATCGTCGATTTGGGTGTGATTAGGTGAAATACTACTTCCTACGAAGTTTCCCGTTCATACCTTCCCTAATTTTTGAAAAAAAGAAAATTATGTCTCCGAACCTCACATTTTACTATATGTGGAATTTTCAGAGTCCGAACGACTTTCTTATATGAAGCGTGACCTATGGTTTTTATCGTCGATTTGGGTTGAGTTAGGTGAGATACTACTTCCTACGAAGTTTCCCGTTCATACCTTCCCTAGTTTTTGAAAAATAAGAAAATCATGTTTTACTATATGTGGAATTTTCAGAGTCCGAACGACTTTCTTATATGAAGCGTGACCTATGGTTTTTATCGTCGATTTGGGTGTAATTAGGTGAAATACTACTTCCTACGAAGTTTCCCGTTCATACCTTCCCTAATTTTTGAAAAAAAGAAAATTATGTCTCCGAACCTCACATTTTACTATATGTGGAATTTTCAGAGTCCGAACGACATTCTTATATGAAGCGTGACCTATGGTTTTTATCGTCGATTTGGGTGTAATTAGGTGAAATACTACTTCCTACGAAGTTTCCCGTTCATACCATCCCTAATTTTTGAAAAAAAGAAAATTATGTCTCCGAACCTCACATTTTACTATATGTGGAATTTTCAGAGTCCGAACGACTTTCTTATATGAAGCGTGACCTATGGTTTTTATCGTCGATTTGGGTGTAATTAGGTGAAATACTACTTCCTACGAAGTTTCCCGTTCATACCTTCCCTAATTTTTGAAAAAAAGAAAATTATGTCTCCGAACCTCACATTTTACTATATGTGGAATTTTCAGAGTCCGAACGACTTTCTTATATGAAACGTGACCTATGGTTTTTATCGTCGATTTGGGTTGAATTAGGTGAGATACTACTTCCTACGAAGTTTCCCGTTCATACCTTCCCTAGTTTTTGAAAAAAAGAAAATTATGTCTCCGAACCTCACATTTTACTATATGTGGAATTTTCAGAGTCCGAACGACTTTCTTATATGAAGCGTGACCTATGGTTTTTATCGTCGATTTGGGTGTAATTAGGTGAAATACTACTTCCTACGAAGTTTCCCGTTCATACCTTCCCTAATTTTTGAAAAAAAGAAAATTATGTCTCCGAACCTCACATTTTACTATATGTGGAATTTTCAGAGTCCGAACGACTTTCTTATATGAAGCGTGACCTATGGTTTTTATCGTCGATTTGGGTGTAATTAGGTGAAATACTACTTCCTACGAAGTTTCCCGTTCATACCTTCCCTAATTTTTGAAAAAAAGAAAATTATGTCTCCGAACCTCACATTTTACTATATGTGGAATTTTCAGAGTCCGAACGACTTTCTTATATGAAGCGTGACCTATGGTTTTTATCATTGATTTGAGTTGGTATAGGTACGATACTACGTCCTGAGATGTTTTTCGAACCTTCCTTCAGTAGTTTTTGAAAAATGAGGAAATCATGTCGCTCGAACCTCACATTTCACCATATGTGGAATTTTCCGAGTCCGAACGACTTTCTTATATGAAGCGTGACCTATGGTTTTTATCGTCGATTTGGGTTGAATTAGGTGAGATACCACTTCCTAGGAAGTTTTCCGTTCATAACTCTGCTAATTTTTGAAAAATACGAAAATCATGTCCTCGAACCTCACATTTTACTATATGTGGAATTTTCAGAGTCCGAACGACTTTTTTATATGAAGCGTGACCCATGGTTTTTATCGTCGATTTGGGTTGAATTAGGTAAGATACTACTTCCTACGAAGTTTCCCGTTCATACCTTCCCTAATTTTTGAAAAAAAGAAAATTATGTCTCCGAACCTCGCATTTTACTATATGTGGAATTTTCAGAGTCCGAACGACTTTCTTATATGAAGCGTGACCTATGGTTTTTATCGTCGATTTGGGTGTGATTAGGTGAAATACTACTTCCTACGAAGTTTCCCGTTCATACCTTCCCTAATTTTTGAAAAAAAGAAAATTATGTCTCCGAACCTCACATTTTACTATATGTGGAATTTTCAGAGTCCGAACGACTTTCTTATATGAAGCGTGACCTATGGTTTTCATCGTCGATTTGGGTTGAGTTAGGTGAGATACTACTTCCTACGAAGTTTCCCGTTCATACCTTCCCTAGTTTTTGAAAAATAAGAAAATCATGTTTTACTATATGTGGAATTTTCAGAGTCCGAACGACTTTCTTATATGAAGCGTGACCTATGGTTTTTATCGTCGATTTGGGTGTAATTAGGTGAAATACTACTTCCTACGAAGTTTCCCGTTCATACCTTCCCTAATTTTTGAAAAAAAGAAAATTATGTCTTCGAACCTCACATTTTACTATATGTGGAATTTTCAGAGTCCGAACGACATTCTTATATGAAGCGTGACCTATGGTTTTTATCGTCGATTTGGGTGTAATTAGGTGAAATACTACTTCCTACGAAGTTTCCCGTTCATACCATCCCTAATTTTTGAAAAAAAGAAAATTATGTCTCCGAACCTCACATTTTACTATATGTGGAATTTTCAGAGTCCGAACGACTTTCTTATATGAAGCGTGACCTATGGTTTTTATCGTCGATTTGGGTGTAATTAGGTGAAATACTACTTCCTACGAAGTTTCCCGTTCATACCTTCCCTAATTTTTGAAAAAAAGAAAATTATGTCTCCGAACCTCACATTTTACTATATGTGGAATTTTCAGAGTCCGAACGACTTTCTTATATGAAACGTGACCTATGGTTTTTATCGTCGATTTGGGTGTAATTAGGTGAAATACTACTTCCTACGAAGTTTCCCGTTCATACCTTCCCTAATTTTTGAAAAAAAGAAAATTATGTCTCCGAACCTCACATTTTACTATATGTGGAATTTTCAGAGTCCGAACGACTTTCTTATATGAAGCGTGACCTATGGTTTTTATCGTCGATTTGGGTGTAATTAGGTGAAATACTACTTCCTACGAAGTTTCCCGTTCATACCTTCCCTAATTTTTGAAAATAAGAAAATTATGTCTCCGAACCTCACATTTTACTATATGTGGAATTTTCAGAGTCCGAACGACTTTCTTATATGAAGCGTGACCTATGGTTTTTATCATTGATTTGAGTTGGTATAGGTACGATACTACGTCCTGAGATGTTTTTCGAACATTCCTTCAGTAGTTTTTGAAAAATGAGGAAATCATGTCGCTCGAACCTCACATTTCACCATATGTGGAATTTTCCGAGTCCGAACGACTTTCTTATATGAAGCGTGACCCATGGTTTTTATCGTCGATTTGGATTGAATTAGGTAAGATACTACTTCCTACGAAGTTTCCCGTTCATACCTTCCCTAATTTTTGAAAAATAAGAAAATCATGTCCTCGAACCTCACATTTTACTATATGTGGAATTTTCAGAGTCCGAACGACTTTTTTATATGAAGCGTGACCTATGGTTTTTATCGTCGATTTGGGTTGAATTAGGTAAGATACTACTTCCTACGAAGTTTCCCGTTCATACCTTCCCTAATTTTTGAAAAATAAGAAAATTATGTCTCCGAACCTCACATTTTACTATATGTGGAATTTTCAGAGTCCGAACGACTTTTTTATATGAAGCGTGACCTATGGTTTTTATCGTCGATTTGGGTTGAATTAGGTAAGATACTACTTCCTATGAAGTTTTCCGTTCATACCTCTGGACTGGAGGGAGAGATCTAGCTCTACGAGCTGGTCTGTGTGCTACAATAGACCGAAAAAAAATCAGGTTTAATTTACAAGATAAACTGTGGCGAATGTGATAAAGTCTACGTTGGACAGACGACACAATATTCAAAAAGCAGGGTGGATCAACATAGAAGGGATTGTATGCGATTAAAAGAGTCGACAGCATTATCAGCGCACGCTGTTTACTATATATTTATATATATATATATATATATATATATATATATATGAGTCGTTTTAGAACGTCCTCCGACTTTGTCCGACACCTAATCGCCACTTCTCTCTGTCTCTACAATCTTAGTTGTTCAAGTATCTTTCACTCATGGATTTATTCACCGTCTTCTGCCATTCTTGTTTGGGTCGTCCCCTTTTCCTTCTTGTAGCGGGTTGCCATTCTAGAATTTGTCTAGGCAATCTTGTTTCAGGCATTCGTTGTATATGTCCATACCATATATTTATACTTGAATAAATATTATTATATGCCCTACGTATCTCTGATGATAAATTCATGTTAATCTGATAGTTTGCGTGCTGGGACTGGCCGTAAGGAATAGTTTAAAATGGTAAAAAAAAATTTTTCCATCGTGTCAGATTTTTTGAGGATATGTTTATTGGACCCAGAGGAAGCTACTTTTCAAGGGACTGACAATTTGGACGTGACGGAATGTCACAGCAGTCCTCTGAAAATGTGAAAAAAAATCGTTACTTGTACATACTCGAGCGTATCAGATTTTCATACAGATGGTTAATCTCGGTATTGTAGACGTGTTGACCCATTAATCTGACACTTTGATGATAAAAATGCTTTTTTTTTCGAATATTCCCCTGCATGCCTGTAACTCTGATCGTTTTTGTATTCATTATAATAAAATAATAAAATTTTACACAACTTTTGTCAGAAACAATTTCACATACTCTCAACCGTTGTCGAGTTAGAGGGCGGTAAGGGCGAGGAGCTTAGCCACACATGCGAAAGGGTAAGGTCAATGTAGAATCACAGTCTAATTTACATTCATCCAATTGTCAAAATAACATGGTATTTCTATGATGATAATTTCGAAATTAGTCACGAAAATTTCAATGTTGTCTCTGACTGAACCTTAGAATGTACTATTTTCCATTGAGCGAATTTTCGCTTCAGCATGTAGCGCTTAACTCCTCGCATTATTCTCAAAAACGTTTGAACGTAGAAAAAATTTCTTAGGACAACATTTGTAGAAAATGTTATGCTCTACAACTTTTGCAGAACGCCTTTTGGAGATTTAAATTGTTTTATGTCTTGTTTAAATAAAATCCTTGACTGTAGTCTACTACAGTCACACCCGTATGAAATTATTATTTGTGGGGACTTTAATGTCCACTTTCACACTTCGAATCGTGATTACACAAATTTGCTAGATTTATTAAATTCTTTTAGCTACCATATAGCAATTACTGAGGCTACAAGGAAAGGTGAGTGTTAAGATAATATTATAACCAGAATGACAAGGAAGTATTGCACTGAAGTATATGAACCGGGGTTCTCGGATCATAAAGCTGTAAGAATCTCTGTGGGAATTGATAAGGTGGATAGAACCCTGGCTGACCCAATTTATACCAGACCCATAACCCAAATTGGGCTCTTGAAATTCCACAAAGCCATTGACGAAATAAATTGGAAATTTTTGAGGGGCAGTCAGGTAAGCCCTGCTCACTCATTTGACACCTTTGTACCTTTTTTATCTGAAGAGGCCGCGGCGTGTTTCCCATTAAGAAATATAAAAACTGAAGTAAAAAAACATTGGTTCAATGAAAGCTTAAAAAAAATGCATGACCATTTGAGCCTTCTACATGAACTTTGCCATAATGTTGATTCAAGATCAATTTTGACGCTAAAAAAGGAATACAAACGCAAATACCAAAAGGCAATAAGGAAGGCAAAAATGGAGCACAATAAAAAGGCCATTGAAAATAGTTCAAATCCAAGTAAAACCTGCTGGAACCTAATAAACACCAAGAGGCCAACAAAAAAAGATGAATTACCATTAAATGTAAATCTAGACGAAATAAATACTTTTTTTGTCAATGTCGGTAAGGAGATTAAAAAACAACTAGAACTTAAGAGCTTTTTTTGTGGGAAAACTTGTAGTGATGGGGGGTTTTTGTTACCCTATATTTAGTTTTGCGCCTGTTAGCTACAATGATGTGCGTGACATAATAAAAAATCTGAAAAATAAGCCCAGTCTTGACTATTGTAATCTGAATTCTAAACTAATATTAAATCTGTCAGAGAAGAAATTTTATACCCCTTGACTGATCTCATATATAATTGCATAAAGAATGGAGTGTTTCCTGACAGCTTGAAGGTAGCTGAAGTTTTGCCAATTCGAAAAAAAAAATTCAAGGGACTTAAACAATTTAAGACCTATCTTTATAATAACAGTGATAACAAAAGTATGTGAAACTGTGCTAAAAAATCAAATCGTGAAAATTTGTGAGTCATATAATTTATTTAATTTTGGGCAATTTGGTTTCAGGGCAAAAAAATCTACTACTGATGCTCTTATATATTTAATAAATAAGATTTTATGAGGCACTGAGAACGAAGAGATTGTGGGAGCGGTCTTTTGTGACCTTACTAAAGCATTTGACTGCGTTTCCCACAGTCTTCTTATTTCTAAATTAAAAAATAGTGATTTTGATGAAACCAGTATTAAACTCGTGATCTCATATTTAGCCGACAGGACACAGTATGTATCTATAAATAATAAAACGTCAGACACACAAAAAATTACCTGTGGAGTGCCACAGGGGTCAGTATTGGGGCCCATACTCTTTTTGCTTCATATTAGCAATCTTAGTTTGGGCTCCAGCTTGGACTCCATACTTTTTGCTGATGACACAACAATTCTTGTTTAAAACACCGAGAAAAAAACCGTATATGAACAAATTAACACGGCTAAAGGGTCAGCATTAACATGGTTTGGTAAAAATGGTCTAAGCCTAAATGAAAACTAGAACAATAATGTTCACTCATAAAAAAAAGGCGAACAGGAAAGTTCAATGTTTCTGGGTTTTTGCTTGGATCCAATCTTGTCGTGGGAGAGTCATGCAAAAACTTTCAAGAAGCATTTTCGTAATGAGGTCCTTACGAAACGAATTACCGAGGCAGTAATTATTAACAGCATATTACTCAATATTTCTGTCCCATTGTAGATATGGAATTCTTGCATGGGGTCACTCCCCACGTTCCAGCAGGATATTTGGGTTGCAAAGGAAGGTTCAGCGTGTCATTTTTGGAATGGATTATAGGGAAGATGTCGCGACTGTATTTGTCAACAATAATCTGTTTACAATTCCATCCTTCTATATATATATATATATATATATATATATATATACATGCTTAAAATATGTAAGGGAGAACCTTGGTTCATATACAAGAAATAATGATATACATGATCATAATACCAGGCAAACCTTACATATAAACATACAAAAATTAAGACTGAGTCATAGTCGATAGGGAGTAAACTATTACGGACCCTTATTTTATAATGTCTCGCCTGGCAATGTGCAGCTTCTAGACAGCAAAACATTTCTTAAAACAGTTGAATGCTACCTACTTAAAAATGCATTTTATAGCATAAACTCATACCTAAAAGATGCGTTTCGTGTGGTTGTGACTGAGGGTCAAGATTATAAATATTATTAATGTATTGTCAAATTTATCTTCCTTTTCTTTTTCTGAGGTCAACTGTATTTTCTGTGTGAGGTTTGTCAAGCGTAGGTTGAGAATACATCCGTAGCCTCTTTCATTATCGTCACTTTTGATACTCCATCTGCAGACTTTTTGATCTGAAGGTGCTGCTGAAATACTGATAGTAGATAATTTTGTTTTGAGGTAATCATCATGCTCGATGCCACGCATATGTGTTTCAACAAATCTCACTGAATACGTACAATTCTAAATAAAGAGATGAATCAAATTGATACTGAAATGTTACAGATATATTGTTGTTACCATCTGTTCAAATTTTGACAGTTATTCCTGAAGAACAAACTACCTCTCTCTTATGTTTCTCACGAACATACTACAGAACTTTTTTTATTCTTAGCAAGACAAAGACAACACAATATATGTATGTTGGTTTTAGTTCTTTTGGATGTCGTCATTATCGATTTTCCGAAGATGTCCCTTCTTTACATCTTAGCGCAGGTGGCCGAAAACTGATTCGCTGCATATTTCATTTTACATTATGGGGTTATTCGTAATGGCGTAAGCCCATTGTTGGCATTTGCGACACTGGATTATGGTGCCTTTCCCACGTTGCATCTGTATTTTAGTATTCGCACGTATTTTTGTGGTTCCTTCAGGGTGGTGTAGTTGTCTGTTATGACTAGGAAAAAAAAATTCGTTTCTTTTGACATTGTAGTTATTCCTTAATTCCTCTTGGATTTCACTTATTTCAGTTCGAAATTGTTTCCACAGACCATAAATGACAAATGCGTGTGTTTTTCATTTTTAATAGTAAATGTAAGGAATTCTTGTCCACAACTAATGAAGTAGCTTTTCCATAAATTGCTTGAATATATTTGTGCTATCTGGTCCATATTATTTTGTGTGGAAACTTTCAATTATGTTTTTAATTTTTGTCACTGTAATTTGGTGTTGCTCAATCAGTCCGTTGTGTTTCTGTTTCATAGGGGTAAAAGTTCAATAAACAATCCGAAACCCAGCTTACCTCTTATTGAATGACAAGAGCAGCTCAACGAAAAAACTCGGTATTTCATGGACAACCGGAGAAGATAGCATACACTACCAAATTAGACAGAACTGCGAGTGTCGACTAACAAAGAGAAAAATCCTATCAGAAATTTCCACAATTTTCGACCCTCTAGGATTATTATCACGAACCATAATTCAGGCAGAGAAATATGGAAAAACAACACCTCTAGGGATGAACTACTACCAGATCAAATAAGAAATGCTTGGAATAACTACAAAAGCGAACTTCCAGAACTAGAAGAAATTCAAATAAAAAGTTAGATTCACCTAAACCGCTATCAGACATTAAAAATACACGAATTCTCAGATGCATCCCTAAAGGCATATGGAAAAAAAAACGATGGACACCAGCGGAAACATACAAGTACGACTGCTCACGTCAAAATCAAAACTTTCACCAAAAAGAATTACGAAGAAAATCCCAACTCTGTGGAGCTCTGCTTTTGGCCAAATTCATCAACCGCTCCGTTACGGCTCTGGAGCACAACAATACAAAAGTGTACGCATGGTCCGTCTAGAAAGTTGTCATATCATGGATAAATGCTAACGCAGGGAAATGGAATACACTAACAAAACTGGTGAACAGGTGTATCACGGTCGGAGTTGCCTAAAAATCTCGATGGTGATACCGGTTCACAAGAAGGGTGATGATAATTATCGTCCTATTTCCTCGAAGATCATCGAGAAAATAATTTCCAACCAGATTGTTGAATAGTTCGTGGAAAAAATCATCTATTCTTTTGATCGCAGTTTGGTTTTCGAGCGGGACGAAGGACCACAGATGCAATTTGATTAACTATGCAATAATTGACTGCTTCGAATATGAAAAGAATTGCTGCTTGTCATCATTCGTGGACGGTTGCATGGATTCGATGCTATCGATCTATAAAATTGATCGGTTCCATCTTAGAAAATAGGTTACAGGTGACCCTTGTGGATGTAAAGTACTCGAAGGTGAGGCCGATGGAGATTGGTGTGGGACAGGAATCTATTCTTGGACCGGTTGTTTTCCTAGTAACTATCAGCGATCTTCCGAAGTATGTTCCATTCTTCTGACAAGTAGGGATTTCCGTATTCGGAAGCGTGCTGTGAGAATTCTGGCTGGACTCATAATAGCGTAGCGAAGTGTTCGAGTCTTATTACTTTTTCTTAAATTTTCATACTGGAAAGTGTTATTTACGTTTCTCGGTGACGGTGGTTGACAAAAATTTTATATTGAATTGATACTGATTTCGGATGAATTTCACGTTGAATCAACACGTTATTGGCAGGAAGGGTCGCATTCAAAACTAGAAAATGATTCAACACGTTATTCACCCGAACGCATTTAATATTGACTATCGTGGTCACGTTCCAGTCCTACAGCACCCGGTTCAGTACGTTATTTCGTACAGCTCCGAAACTTATAGTCGATAACCGGATCGCGCTATCGTGATATCATCTTGCGCTATCATTCGCCCTTTATTTATTCAATTTAATGAAGATATGGGAGACAAACATCTCCATCAGTTTTAACAATTCTTTTTGTCAGGCATTATCGGTCACATAGACGGTTTTTCATTTATTATTTTGAAGTGTACTATTGCTATTCTCGTACATGTTTATGTGAAGTGTTCAGAAAACTATAACGTTTTGAATCGTTTTTTCTGTAAACTACGGATACTGACACGAAATGTGTGTATCGTCTTCGAGCTGGAGAAGAGGCTTTCATCTTCGTTACGGGGTCTCGTCTAATCGACAAGACGAATCCCCAAGCTAAGGGCAGAGTATCAACAGATCCGTAGCATGGAAACCGATGTACCCAGTGTCACCCTTGCCAGGATGTAAGTTGCCTACAGGCAATTATTTAAAGCTTCAACATCGAAATTGAACCATGATTAACCGTCAAGGATTGACCCTCAAGGGCCCAGGTCGAACGTGGCGATCCCGCCGCTGACCATTAGCTCCAAACGGCAACCTTGGCTCGTGCGACACCAGACGAACACGTCTGATGCCTTGGTAAAGTCACATTGTTTGAGTCTTACGGCTCATAGAAGCTAAATATAAGTCATCAGTAGGGGTAAAACTAACCTATGTGAACTGACTATGTTCACACGATAGGTCCACGAGACGTCAGCATCTTCGCCTATGTACATCAACAATCTTCGGGTAAATCGACTAACGAAATTCAATCGAAATCGCAGTCGAACACCCTCCTCGAAAATCAGACAACACGGCAGAAGGATAACAGACGAGCTACGCGCGGACCCTTGTAATATGGCACTAACCGCGTCGGAAGACTAAGGTTTAGCACCTTGCGAGCCCAGAGATACGATTAGCTCCGAACACAGGAGTTCTAAGCCTTGAACGTTTCTACTAGACCGCAAAGAAACTGAGACCGTTATGTCCCTCGCCGAGGCGTTTGCCACAAGTGGTAAACCCCCGGCTCCATACACATTCTCAACCCTTCGCTATATAAGAAAACATAACGACTCGGTGAATGAGAGATGTAATTCATTCTCGTTCGGAAGGAAGTCCGAGGAGTGAGTGGTCGCAAAGTGTAGTGACATAACCGAAAGGTAAAACCGAAAGGTTAGACACGTTTTTTATAGTCGATCGCATAATGGCCATTCGAATACGAAGATACGAAGCGGACCGCGATCTCGCTGCGAGGGGTCGCTCAAGGCAAGAGATGAAACATAGAAGCGATACATCGAGATCGAGAATACTCCGGAAGAACAAAGACTAGCTGAGATCAACCACTTCAAAGTTCGCACATCGGAGCTTAATTCTGATAATGCACCGACTTATTCTACAAAATCACGTCAAGCCCATCACTGCGGGGATCCGATTCGAGCCTACCAACCAGAACAGCAACTTCATCCTAGAAAAAGAAATCCGCCACGACTGGCCAGCATGACCCATTCTCCATCCCTTTACATATATGTCTGGAGGACATGGGATAACCCTCCAGAATCACAATTACGTACATATTCATTAGATCCGGGGCGATTTGCCTCGGATCGCATCGAATATCTCTAATCGTATCAGTCTCACACTCGTAATATGTCCGAAGGTCTCTCATACATAAGTTTCGAATGCACCTTTCGGGATAATAACACTTTATTAAACGAAGACATAAACGAAAATATGCATCGGAGCAACCACCTATGGTCTCCCATCCGAACGACTCTTTTCAACGTTAAACATCGTTATGTGTCCGAGACCGAGCCCTCTCTACCCACAATGCTAGGAGAGCATGGGGTAACCCTCCAGAAGACCGCGACAATTTTCAGGGTCCGAACAAGTTTCTTATATGAAGCATGACCTATGGTTTTTATCGTTGATTTGGGTTGGTATAGGTACGATACTACCTCCTGAGCTGCTTTTAGAACATTCCTCCAATAGTTTCTGAAAAATAAGGAAATCATATCGCCCGAACCTCACATTTTACTATATGTGGAATTTTCAGAGTCCGAACAAGTTTCTTATATAAAGCATGACCTATGGTTTTTATCATTGATTTGAGTTGGTATAGGTACGATACTACCTCCTGAGATGTTTTTCGAACATTCCTTCAGTAGTTTTTGAAAAATGAGGAAATCATGTCGCTCGAACCTCACATTCCACCATATGTGGAATTTTCCGAGTCCGAACGACTTTCTTATATGAAGCGTGACCTATGGTTTTTATCGTCGATTTGGGTTGAATTAGGTGAGATACCACTTCCTAGGAAGTTTTCCGTTCATAACTCTGCTAATTTTTGAAAAATACGAAAATCATGTCCTCGAACCTCACATTTTACCATATGTAGAATTTTCAGAGTCCGAACGACTTTCTTATATGAAGCGTGACCTATGGTTTTTATCATTGATTTGAGTTGGTATAGGTACGATACTACGTCCTGAGATGTTTTTCGAACATTCCTTCAGTAGTTTTTGAAAAATGAGGAAATCATGTCGCTCGAACCTCACATTTCACCATATGTGGAATTTTCCGAGTCCGAACGACTTTCTTATATGAAGCGTGACCTATGGTTTTTATCATTGATTTGAGTTGGTATAGGTACGATACTACGTCCTGAGATGTTTTTCGAACATTCCTTCAGTAGTTTTTGAAAAATGAGGAAATCATGTCGCTCGAACCTCACATTTCACCATATGTGGAATTTTCCGAGTCCGAACGACTTTCTTATATGAAGCGTGACCTATGATTTTTATCATTGATTTGAGTTGGTATAGGTACGATACAACGTCCTGAGATGTTTTTCGAACATTCCTTCAGTAGTTTTTGAAAAATGAGGAAATCATGTCGCTCGAACCTCACATTTCACCATATGTGGAATTTTCCGAGTCCGAACGACTTTCTTATATGAAGCGTGACCTATGGTTTTTATCGTCGATTTGGGTTGAATTAGTTGAGATACCACTTCCTAGGAAGTTTTCCGTTCATAACTCTGCTAATTTTTGAAAAATACGAAAATCATGTCCTCGAACCTCACATTTTACCATATGTGGAATTTTCAGAGTCCGAACGACTTTCTTATATGAAGCGTGACCCATGGTTTTTATCGTCGATTTGGGTTGAATTAGGTAAGATACTACTTCCTACGAAGTTTCCCGTTCATACCTTCCCTGGTTTTTGAAAAATAAGAAAATTATGTCTCCGAACCTCACATTTTACTATATGTGGAATTTTCAGAGTCCGAACGACTTTTTTATATGAAGCGTGACCTATGGTTTTTATCGTCGATTTGGGTTGAATTAGGTAAGATACTACTTCCTATGAAGTTTTCCGTTCATACCTTCCCTAGTTTTTGAAAAATAAGAAAATTATGTCTCCGAACCTCACATTTTACTATATGTGGAATTTTCAGAGTCCGAACGACTTTCTTATATGAAGCGTGACCCATGGTTTTTATCGTCGATTTGGGTTGAATTAGGTAAGATACTACTTCCTACGAAGTTTCCCGTTCATACCTTCCCTAATTTTTGAAAAATAAGAAAATTATGTCTCCGAACCTCACATTTTACTATATGTGGAATTTTCAGAGTCCGAACGACTTTCTTATATGAAGCGTGACCCATGGTTTTTATCGTCGATTTGGGTTGAATTAGGTAAGATACTACTTCCTACGAAGTTTCCCGTTCATACCTTCCCTGGTTTTTGAAAAATAAGAAAATTATGTCTCCGAACCTCACATTTTACTATATGTGGAATTTTCAGAGTCCGAACGACTTTTTTATATGAAGCGTGACCTATGGTTTTTATCGTCGATTTGGGTTGAATTAGGTAAGATACTACTTCCTATGAGGTTTTCCGTTCATACCTTCCCTAATTTTTGAAAAATAAGAAAATTATGTTTCCGAACCTCACATTTTACTATATGTGGAATTTTCAGAGTCCGAACGACTTTCTTATATGAAGCGTGACCCATGGTTTTTATCGTCGATTTGGGTTGAATTAGGTAAGATACTACTTCCTACGAAGTTTCCCGTTCATACCTTCCCTGGTTTTTGAAAAATAAGAAAATTATGTCTCCGAACCTCACATTTTACTATATGTGGAATTTTCAGAGTCCGAACGACTTTCTTATATGAAGCGTGACCTATGGTTTTTATCGTCGATTTGGGTTGAATTAGGTAAGATACTACTTCCTACGAAGTTTCCCGTTCATACCTTCCCTAATTTTTGAAAAATAAGAAAATTATGTTTCCGAACCTCACATTTTACTATATGTGGAATTTTCAGAGTCCGAACGACTTTCTTATATGAAGCGTGACCTATGGTTTTTATCGTCGATTTGGCTTGAATTAGGTAAGATACTACTTCCTATGAAGTTTTCCGTTCATACCTTCCCTAGTTTTTGAAAAATAAGAAAATTATGTCTCCGAACCTCACATTTTACTATATGTGGAATTTTCAGAGTCCGAACGACTTTCTTATATGAAGCGTGACCCATGGTTTTTATCGTCGATTTGGGTTGAATTAGGTAAGATACTACTTCCTACGAAGTTTCCCGTTCATACCTTCCCTGGTTTTTGAAAAATAAGAAAATTATGTCTCCGAACCTCACATTTTACTATATGTGGAATTTTCAGAGTCCGAACGACTTTTTTGTATGAAGCGTGACCTATGGTTTTTATCGTCGATTTGGGTTGAATTAGGTAAGATACTACTTCCTATGAAGTTTTCCGTTCATACCTTCCCTAGTTTTTGAAAAATAAGAAAATTTTGTCTCCGAACCTCAAATTTTACTATATGTGGAATTTTCAGAGTCCGAACGACTTTCTTATATGAAGCGTGACCTATGGTTTTTATCGTCGATTTGGGTTGAATTAGGTAAGATACTACTTCCTACGAAGTTTCCCGTTCATACCTTCCCTAATTTTTGAAAAATAAGAAAATTATGTTTCCGAACCTCACATTTTACTATATGTGGAATTTTCAGAGTCCGAACGACTTTTTTATATGAAGCGTGACCTATGGTTTTTATCGTCGATTTGGGTTGAATTAGGTAAGATACTACTTCCTACGAAGTTTCCCGTTCATACCTTCCCTAGTTTTCGAAAAATAAGAAAATTATGTCTCCGAACCTCACATTTTACTATATGTGGAATTTTCAGAGTCCGAACGACTTTCTTATATGAAGCGTGACCTATGGTTTTTATCGTCGATTTGGGTTGAATTAGGTAAGATTCTACTTCCTACGAAGTTTCCCGTTCATACCTTCCCTAATTTTTGAAAAATAAGAAAATTATGTTTCCGAACCTCACATTTTACTATATGTGGAATTTTCAGAGTCCGAACGACTTTTTTATATGAAGCGTGACCTATGGTTTTTATCGTCGATTTGGGTTGAATTAGGTAAGATACTACTTCCTATGAAGTTTTCCGTTCATACCTCTGGACTGGAGGGAGAGATCTAGCTCTACGAGCTGGTCTGTGTGCTACAATAGACCGAAAAAAAATCAGGTTTAATTTACAAGATAAACTGTGGCGAATGTGATAAAGTCTAGGGATGAACTACTACCAGATCAAATAAGAAATGCTTGGAATAACTACAAAAGCGAACTTCCAGAACTAGAAGAAATTCAAATAAAAAGTTAGATTCACCTAAACCGCTATCAGACATTAAAAATACACGAATTCTCAGATGCATCCCTAAAGGCATATGGAAAAAAAAACGATGGACACCAGCGGAAACATACAAGTACGACTGCTCACGTCAAAATCAAAACTTTCACCAAAAAGAATTACGAAGAAAATCCCAACTCTGTGGAGCTCTGCTTTTGGCCAAATTCATCAACCGCTCCGTTACGGCTCTGGAGCACAACAATACAAAAGTGTACGCATGGTCCGTCTAGAAAGTTGTCATATCATGGATAAATGCTAACGCAGGGAAATGGAATACACTAACAAAACTGGTGAACAGGTGTATCACGGTCGGAGTTGCCTAAAAATCTCGATGGTGATACCGGTTCACAAGAAGGGTGATGATAATTATCGTCCTATTTCCTCGAAGATCATCGAGAAAATAATTTCCAACCAGATTGTTGAATAGTTCGTGGAAAAAATCATCTATTCTTTTGATCGCAGTTTGGTTTTCGAGCGGGACGAAGGACCACAGATGCAATTTGATTAACTATGCAATAATTGACTGCTTCGAATATGAAAAGAATTGCTGCTTGTCATCATTCGTGGACGGTTGCATGGATTCGATGCTATCGATCTATAAAATTGATCGGTTCCATCTTAGAAAATAGGTTACAGGTGACCCTTGTGGATGTAAAGTACTCGAAGGTGAGGCCGATGGAGATTGGTGTGGGACAGGAATCTATTCTTGGACCGGTTGTTTTCCTAGTAACTATCAGCGATCTTCCGAAGTATGTTCCATTCTTCTGACAAGTAGGGATTTCCGTATTCGGAAGCGTGCTGTGAGAATTCTGGCTGGACTCATAATAGCGTAGCGAAGTGTTCGAGTCTTATTACTTTTTCTTAAATTTTCATACTGGAAAGTGTTATTTACGTTTCTCGGTGACGGTGGTTGACAAAAATTTTATATTGAATTGATACTGATTTCGGATGAATTTCACGTTGAATCAACACGTTATTGGCAGGAAGGGTCGCATTCAAAACTAGAAAATGATTCAACACGTTATTCACCCGAACGCATTTAATATTGACTATCGTGGTCACGTTCCAGTCCTACAGCACCCGGTTCAGTACGTTATTTCGTACAGCTCCGAAACTTATAGTCGATAACCGGATCGCGCTATCGTGATATCATCTTGCGCTATCATTCGCCCTTTATTTATTCAATTTAATGAAGATATGGGAGACAAACATCTCCATCAGTTTTAACAATTCTTTTTGTCAGGCATTATCGGTCACATAGACGGTTTTTCATTTATTATTTTGAAGTGTACTATTGCTATTCTCGTACATGTTTATGTGAAGTGTTCAGAAAACTATAACGTTTTGAATCGTTTTTTCTGTAAACTACGGATACTGACACGAAATGTGTGTATCGTCTTCGAGCTGGAGAAGAGGCTTTCATCTTCGTTACGGGGTCTCGTCTAATCGACAAGACGAATCCCCAAGCTAAGGGCAGAGTATCAACAGATCCGTAGCATGGAAACCGATGTACCCAGTGTCACCCTTGCCAGGATGTAAGTTGCCTACAGGCAATTATTTAAAGCTTCAACATCGAAATTGAACCATGATTAACCGTCAAGGATTGACCCTCAAGGGCCCAGGTCGAACGTGGCGATCCCGCCGCTGACCATTAGCTCCAAACGGCAACCTTGGCTCGTGCGACACCAGACGAACACGTCTGATGCCTTGATAAAGTCACATTGTTTGAGTCTTACGGCTCATAGAAGCTAAATATAAGTCATCAGTAGGGTAAAACTAACCTATGTGAACTGACTATGTTCACACGATAGGTCCACGAGACGTCAGCATCTTCGCCTATGTACATCAACAATCTTCGGGTAAATCGACTAACGAAATTCAATCGAAATCGCAGTCGAACACCCTCCTCGAAAATCAGACAACACGGCAGAAGGATAACAGACGAGCTACGCGCGGACCCTTGTAATATGGCACTAACCGCGTCGGAAGACTAAGGTTTAGCACCTTGCGAGCCCAGAGATACGATTAGCTCCGAACACAGGAGTTCTAAGCAGGAGTTCTAAGCCTTGAACGTTTCTACTAGACCGCAAAGAAACTGAGACCGTTATGTCCCTCGCCGAGGCGTTTGCCACAAGTGGTAAACCCCCGGCTCCATACACATTCTCAACCCTTCGCTATATATGAAAACATAACGACTCGGTGAATGAGAGATGTAATTCATTCTCGTTCGGAAGGAAGTCCGAGGAGTGAGTGGTCGCAAAGAGTAGTGACATAACCGAAAGGTAAAACCGAAAGGTTAGACACGTTTTTTATAGTCGATCGCATAATGGCCATTCGAATACAAAGATACGAAGCGGACCGCGATCTCGCTGCGAGGGGTCGCTCAAGGCAAGAGATGAAACATAGAAGCGATACATCGAGATCGAGAATACTCCGGAAGAACAAAGACTAGCTGAGATCAACCACTTCAAAGTTCGCACATCGGAGCTTAATTCTGATAATGCACAGACTTATTCTACAAAATCACGTCAAGCCCATCACTGCGGGGATCCGATTCGAGCCTACCAACCAGAACAGCAACTTCATCCTAGAAAAAGAAATCCGCCACGACTGGCCAGCATGAGCCATTCTCCATCCCTTTACATATATGTCTGGAGGACATGGGATAACCCTCCAGAATCACAATTACGTACATATTCATTAGATCCGGGGCGATTTGCCTCGGATCGCATCGAATATCTCTAATCGTATCAGTCTCACACTCGTAATATGTCCGAAGGTCTCTCATACATATGTTTCGAATGCACCTTTCGGGATAATAACACTTTATTAAACGAAGACATAAACGAAAATATGCATCGGAGCAACCACCTATGGTCTCCCATCCGAACGACTCTTTTCAACGTTAAACATCGTTATGTGTCCGAGACCGAGCCCTCTCTACCTACATATGCTAGGAGAGCATGGGGTAACCCTCCAGAAGACCGCGACAATTTTCAGGGTCCGAACAAGTTTCTTATATGAAGCATGACCTATGGTTTTTATCGTTGATTTGGGATGGTATAGGTACGATACTACCTCCTGAGCTGCTTTTAGAACATTCCTCCAATAGTTTCTGAAAAATAAGGAAATCATATCGCCCGAACCTCACATTTTACTATATGTGGAATTTTCAGAGTCCGAACAAGTTTCTTATATAAAGCATGACCTATGGTTTTTATCATTGATTTGAGTTGGTATAGGTACGATACTACCTCCTGAGATGTTTTTCGAACATTCCTTCAGTAGTTTTTGAAAAATGAGGAAATCATGTCGCTCGAACCTCACATTCCACCATATGTGGAATTTTCCGAGTCCGAACGACTTTCTTATATGAAGCGTGACCTATGGTTTTTATCGTCGATTTGGGTTGAATTAGGTGAGATACCACTTCCTAGGAAGTTTTCCGTTCATAACTCTGCTAATTTTTGAAAAATACGAAAATCATGTCCTCGAACCTCACATTTTACCATATGTGGAATTTTCAGAGTCCGAACGACTTTCTTATATGAAGCGTGACCTATGGTTTTTATCATTGATTTGAGTTGGTATAGGTACGATACTACGTCCTGAGATGTTTTTCGAACATTCCTTCAGTAGTTTTTGAAAAATGAGGAAATCATGTCGCTCGAACCTCACATTTCACCATATGTGGAATTTTCCGAGTCCGAACGACTTTCTTATATGAAGCGTGACCTATGGTTTTTATCATTGATTTGAGTTGGTATAGGTACGATACTACGTCCTGAGATGTTTTTCGAACATTCCTTCAGTAGTTTTTGAAAAATGAGGAAATCATGTCGCTCGAACCTCACATTTCACCATATGTGGAATTTTCCGAGTCCGAACGACTTTCTTATATGAAGCGTGACCTATGATTTTTATCATTGATTTGAGTTGGTATAGGTACGATACAACGTCCTGAGATGTTTTTCGAACATTCCTTCAGTAGTTTTTGAAAAATGAGGAAATCATGTCGCTCGAACCTCACATTTCACCATATGTGGAATTTTCCGAGTCCGAACGACTTTCTTATATGAAGCGTGACCTATGGTTTTTATCGTCGATTTGGGTTGAATTAGTTGAGATACCACTTCCTAGGAAGTTTTCCGTTCATAACTCTGCTAATTTTTGAAAAATACGAAAATCATGTCCTCGAACCTCACATTTTACCATATGTGGAATTTTCAGAGTCCGAACGACTTTTTTATATGAAGCGTGACCCATGGTTTTTATCGTCGATTTGGGTTGAATTAGGTAAGATACTACTTCCTACGAAGTTTCCCGTTCATACCTTCCCTGGTTTTTGAAAAATAAGAAAATTATGTCTCCGAACCTCACATTTTACTATATGTGGAATTTTCAGAGTCCGAACGACTTTCTTATATGAAGCGTGACCTATGGTTTTTATCGTCGATTTGGCTTGAATTAGGTAAGATACTACTTCCTATGAAGTTTTCCGTTCATACCTTCCCTAGTTTTTGAAAAATAAGAAAATTATGTCTCCGAACCTCACATTTTACTATATGTGGAATTTTCAGAGTCCGAACGACTTTCTTATATGAAGCGTGACCCATGGTTTTTATCGTCGATTTGGGTTGAATTAGGTAAGATACTACTTCCTACGAAGTTTCCCGTTCATACCTTCCCTAATTTTTGAAAAATAAGAAAATTATGTCTCCGAACCTCACATTTTACTATATGTGGAATTTTCAGAGTCCGAACGACTTTCTTATATGAAGCGTGACCCATGGTTTTTATCGTCGATTTGGGTTGAATTAGGTAAGATACTACTTCCTACGAAGTTTCCCGTTCATACCTTCCCTGGTTTTTGAAAAATAAGAAAATTATGTCTCCGAACCTCACATTTTACTATATGTGGAATTTTCAGAGTCCGAACGACTTTCTTATATGAAGCGTGACCTATGGTTTTTATCGTCGATTTGGGTTGAATTAGGTAAGATACTACTTCCTACGAAGTTTCCCGTTCATACCTTCCCTAATTTTTGAAAAATAAGAAAATTATGTCTCCGAACCTCACATTTTACTATATGTGGAATTTTCAGAGTCCGAACGACTTTCTTATATGAAGCGTGACCCATGGTTTTTATCGTCGATTTGGGTTGAATTAGGTAAGATACTACTTCCTATGAAGTTTTCCGTTCATACCTTCCCTAGTTTTTGAAAAATAAGAAAATTATGTCTCCGAACCTCACATTTTACTATATGTGGAATTTTCAGAGTCCGAACGACTTTCTTATATGAAGCGTGACCCATGGTTTTTATCGTCGATTTGGGTTGAATTAGGTAAGATACTACTTCCTACGAAGTTTCCCGTTCATACCTTCCCTGGTTTTTGAAAAATAAGAAAATTATGTCTCCGAACCTCACATTTTACTATATGTGGAATTTTCAGAGTCCGAACGACTTTTTTGTATGAAGCGTGACCTATGGTTTTTATCGTCGATTTGGGTTGAATTAGGTAAGATACTACTTCCTATGAAGTTTTCCGTTCATACCTTCCCTAGTTTTTGAAAAATAAGAAAATTATGTCTCCGAACCTCACATTTTACTATATGTGGAATTTTCAGAGTCCGAACGACTTTCTTATATGAAGCGTGACCTATGGTTTTTATCGTCGATTTGGGTTGAATTAGGTAAGATACTACTTCCTACGAAGTTTCCCGTTCATACCTTCCCTAATTTTTGAAAAATAAGAAAATTATGTTTCCGAACCTCACATTTTACTATATGTGGAATTTTCAGAGTCCGAACGACTTTCTTATATGAAGCGTGACCCATGGTTTTTATCGTCGATTTGGGTTGAATTAGGTAAGATACTACTTCCTACGAAGTTTCCCGTTCATACCTTCCCTAGTTTTTGAAAAATAAGAAAATTATGTCTCCGAACCTCACATTTTACTATATGTGGAATTTTCAGAGTCCGAACGACTTTCTTATATGAAGCGTGACCTATGGTTTTTATCGTCGATTTGGGTTGAATTAGGTAAGATTCTACTTCCTACGAAGTTTCCCGTTCATACCTTCCCTAATTTTTGAAAAATAAGAAAATTATGTTTCCGAACCTCACATTTTACTATATGTGGAATTTTCAGAGTCCGAACGACTTTTTTATATGAAGCGTGACCTATGGTTTTTATCGTCGATTTGGGTTGAATTAGGTAAGATACTACTTCCTATGAAGTTTTCCGTTCATACCTCTGGACTGGAGGGAGAGATCTAGCTCTACGAGCTGGTCTGTGTGCTACAATAGACCGAAAAAAAATCAGGTTTAATTTACAAGATAAACTGTGGCGAATGTGATAAAGTCTAGGGATGAACTACTACCAGATCAAATAAGAAATGCTTGGAATAACTACAAAAGCGAACTTCCAGAACTAGAAGAAATTCAAATAAAAAGTTAGATTCACCTAAACCGCTATCAGACATTAAAAATACACGAATTCTCAGATGCATCCCTAAAGGCATATGGAAAAAAAAACGATGGACACCAGCGGAAACATACAAGTACGACTGCTCACGTCAAAATCAAAACTTTCACCAAAAAGAATTACGAAGAAAATCCCAACTCTGTGGAGCTCTGCTTTTGGCCAAATTCATCAACCGCTCCGTTACGGCTCTGGAGCACAACAATACAAAAGTGTACGCATGGTCCGTCTAGAAAGTTGTCATATCATGGATAAATGCTAACGCAGGGAAATGGAATACACTAACAAAACTGGTGAACAGGTGTATCACGGTCGGAGTTGCCTAAAAATCTCGATGGTGATACCGGTTCACAAGAAGGGTGATGATAATTATCGTCCTATTTCCTCGAAGATCATCGAGAAAATAATTTCCAACCAGATTGTTGAATAGTTCGTGGAAAAAATCATCTATTCTTTTGATCGCAGTTTGGTTTTCGAGCGGGACGAAGGACCACAGATGCAATTTGATTAACTATGCAATAATTGACTGCTTCGAATATGAAAAGAATTGCTGCTTGTCATCATTCGTGGACGGTTGCATGGATTCGATGCTATCGATCTATAAAATTGATCGGTTCCATCTTAGAAAATAGGTTACAGGTGACCCTTGTGGATGTAAAGTACTCGAAGGTGAGGCCGATGGAGATTGGTGTGGGACAGGAATCTATTCTTGGACCGGTTGTTTTCCTAGTAACTATCAGCGATCTTCCGAAGTATGTTCCATTCTTCTGACAAGTAGGGATTTCCGTATTCGGAAGCGTGCTGTGAGAATTCTGGCTGGACTCATAATAGCGTAGCGAAGTGTTCGAGTCTTATTACTTTTTCTTAAATTTTCATACTGGAAAGTGTTATTTACGTTTCTCGGTGACGGTGGTTGACAAAAATTTTATATTGAATTGATACTGATTTCGGATGAATTTCACGTTGAATCAACACGTTATTGGCAGGAAGGGTCGCATTCAAAACTAGAAAATGATTCAACACGTTATTCACCCGAACGCATTTAATATTGACTATCGTGGTCACGTTCCAGTCCTACAGCACCCGGTTCAGTACGTTATTTCGTACAGCTCCGAAACTTATAGTCGATAACCGGATCGCGCTATCGTGATATCATCTTGCGCTATCATTCGCCCTTTATTTATTCAATTTAATGAAGATATGGGAGACAAACATCTCCATCAGTTTTAACAATTCTTTTTGTCAGGCATTATCGGTCACATAGACGGTTTTTCATTTATTATTTTGAAGTGTACTATTGCTATTCTCGTACATGTTTATGTGAAGTGTTCAGAAAACTATAACGTTTTGAATCGTTTTTTCTGTAAACTACGGATACTGACACGAAATGTGTGTATCGTCTTCGAGCTGGAGAAGAGGCTTTCATCTTCGTTACGGGGTCTCGTCTAATCGACAAGACGAATCCCCAAGCTAAGGGCAGAGTATCAACAGATCCGTAGCATGGAAACCGATGTACCCCTTGTGTCACCCTTGCCAGGATGTAAGTTGCCTACAGGCAATTATTTAAAGCTTCAACATCGAAATTGAACCATGATTAACCGTCAAGGATTGACCCTCAAGGGCCCAGGTCGAACGTGGCGATCCCGCCGCTGACCATTAGCTCCAAACGGCAACCTTGGCTCGTGCGACACCAGACGAACACGTCTGATGCCTTGATAAAGTCACATTGTTTGAGTCTTACGGCTCATAGAAGCTAAATATAAGTCATCAGTAGGGTAAAACTAACCTATGTGAACTGACTATGTTCACACGATAGGTCCACGAGACGTCAGCATCTTCGCCTATGTACATCAACAATCTTCGGGTAAATCGACTAACGAAATTCAATCGAAATCGCAGTCGAACACCCTCCTCGAAAATCAGACAACACGGCAGAAGGATAACAGACGAGCTACGCGCGGACCCTTGTAATATGGCACTAACCGCGTCGGAAGACTAAGGTTTAGCACCTTGCGAGCCCAGAGATACGATTAGCTCCGAACACAGGAGTTCTAAGCCTTGAACGTTTCTACTAGACCGCAAAGAAACTGAGACCGTTATGTCCCTCGCCGAGGCGTTTGCCACAAGTGGTAAACCCCCGGCTCCATACACATTCTCAACCCTTCGCTATATATGAAAACATAACGACTCGGTGAATGAGAGATGTAATTCATTCTCGTTCGGAAGGAAGTCCGAGGAGTGAGTGGTCGCAAAGAGTAGTGACATAACCGAAAGGTAAAACCGAAAGGTTAGACACGTTTTTTATAGTCGATCGCATAATGGCCATTCGAATACAAAGATACGAAGCGGACCGCGATCTCGCTGCGAGGGGTCGCTCAAGGCAAGAGATGAAACATAGAAGCGATACATCGAGATCGAGAATACTCCGGAAGAACAAAGACTAGCTGAGATCAACCACTTCAAAGTTCGCACATCGGAGCTTAATTCTGATAATGCACAGACTTATTCTACAAAATCACGTCAAGCCCATCACTGCGGGGATCCGATTCGAGCCTACCAACCAGAACAGCAACTTCATCCTAGAAAAAGAAATCCGCCACGACTGGCCAGCATGAGCCATTCTCCATCCCTTTACATATATGTCTGGAGGACATGGGATAACCCTCCAGAATCACAATTACGTACATATTCATTAGATCCGGGGCGATTTGCCTCGGATCGCATCGAATATCTCTAATCGTATCAGTCTCACACTCGTAATATGTCCGAAGGTCTCTCATACATATGTTTCGAATGCACCTTTCGGGATAATAACACTTTATTAAACGAAGACATAAACGAAAATATGCATCGGAGCAACCACCTATGGTCTCCCATCCGAACGACTCTTTTCAACGTTAAACATCGTTATGTGTCCGAGACCGAGCCCTCTCTACCTACATATGCTAGGAGAGCATGGGGTAACCCTCCAGAAGACCGCGACAATTTTCAGGGTCCGAACAAGTTTCTTATATGAAGCATGACCTATGGTTTTTATCGTTGATTTGGGTTGGTATAGGTACGATACTACCTCCTGAGCTGCTTTTAGAACATTCCTCCAATAGTTTCTGAAAAATAAGGAAATCATATCGCCCGAACCTCACATTTTACTATATGTGGAATTTTCAGAGTCCGAACAAGTTTCTTATATAAAGCATGACCTATGGTTTTTATCATTGATTTGAGTTGGTATAGGTACGATACTACCTCCTGAGATGTTTTTCGAACATTCCTTCAGTAGTTTTTGAAAAATGAGGAAATCATGTCGCTCGAACCTCACATTCCACCATATGTGGAATTTTCCGAGTCCGAACGACTTTCTTATATGAAGCGTGACCTATGGTTTTTATCGTCGATTTGGGTTGAATTAGGTGAGATACCACTTCCTAGGAAGTTTTCCGTTCATAACTCTGCTAATTTTTGAAAAATACGAAAATCATGTCCTCGAACCTCACATTTTACCATATGTGGAATTTTCAGAGTCCGAACGACTTTCTTATATGAAGCGTGACCTATGGTTTTTATCATTGATTTGAGTTGGTATAGGTACGATACTACGTCCTGAGATGTTTTTCGAACATTCCTTCAGTAGTTTTTGAAAAATGAGGAAATCATGTCGCTCGAACCTCACATTTCACCATATGTGGAATTTTCCGAGTCCGAACGACTTTCTTATATGAAGCGTGACCTATGGTTTTTATCATTGATTTGAGTTGGTATAGGTACGATACTACGTCCTGAGATGTTTTTCGAACATTCCTTCAGTAGTTTTTGAAAAATGAGGAAATCATGTCGCTCGAACCTCACATTTCACCATATGTGGAATTTTCCGAGTCCGAACGACTTTCTTATATGAAGCGTGACCTATGATTTTTATCATTGATTTGAGTTGGTATAGGTACGATACAACGTCCTGAGATGTTTTTCGAACATTCCTTCAGTAGTTTTTGAAAAATGAGGAAATCATGTCGCTCGAACCTCACATTTCACCATATGTGGAATTTTCCGAGTCCGAACGACTTTCTTATATGAAGCGTGACCTATGGTTTTTATCGTCGATTTGGGTTGAATTAGTTGAGATACCACTTCCTAGGAAGTTTTCCGTTCATAACTCTGCTAATTTTTGAAAAATACGAAAATCATGTCCTCGAACCTCACATTTTACCATATGTGGAATTTTCAGAGTCCGAACGACTTTTTTATATGAAGCGTGACCCATGGTTTTTATCGTCGATTTGGGTTGAATTAGGTAAGATACTACTTCCTACGAAGTTTCCCGTTCATACCTTCCCTAGTTTTCGAAAAATAAGAAAATTATGTCTCCAAACCTCACATTTTACTGTATGTGGAATTTTCAGAGTCCGAACGACTTTTTTATATGAAGCGTGACCTATGGTTTTTATCGTCGATTTGGGTTGAATTAGGTAAGATACTACTTCCTATGAAGTTTTCCGTTCATACCTTCCCTAGTTTTTGAAAAATAAGAAAATTATGTCTCCGAACCTCACATTTTACTATATGTGGAATTTTCAGAGTCCGAACGACTTTCTTATATGAAGCGTGACCCATGGTTTTTATCGTCGATTTGGGTTGAATTAGGTAAGATACTACTTCCTACGAAGTTTCCCGTTCATACCTTCCCTAATTTTTGAAAAATAAGAAAATTATGTCTCCGAACCTCACATTTTACTATATGTGGAATTTTCAGAGTCCGAACGACTTTCTTATATGAAGCGTGACCCATGGTTTTTATCGTCGATTTGGGTTGAATTAGGTAAGATACTACTTCCTACGAAGTTTCCCGTTCATACCTTCCCTGGTTTTTGAAAAATAAGAAAATTATGTCTCCGAACCTCACATTTTACTATATGTGGAATTTTCAGAGTCCGAACGACTTTCTTATATGAAGCGTGACCTATGGTTTTTATCGTCGATTTGGGTTGAATTAGGTAAGATACTACTTCCTACGAAGTTTCCCGTTCATACCTTCCCTAATTTTTGAAAAATAAGAAAATTATGTTTCCGAACCTCACATTTTACTATATGTGGAATTTTCAGAGTCCGAACGACTTTCTTATATGAAGCGTGACCCATGGTTTTTATCGTCGATTTGGGTTGAATTAGGTAAGATACTACTTCCTATGAAGTTTTCCGTTCATACCTTCCCTAGTTTTTGAAAAATAAGAAAATTATGTCTCCGAACCTCACATTTTACTATATGTGGAATTTTCAGAGTCCGAACGACTTTCTTATATGAAGCGTGACCCATGGTTTTTATCGTCGATTTGGGTTGAATTAGGTAAGATACTACTTCCTACGAAGTTTCCCGTTCATACCTTCCCTGGTTTTTGAAAAATAAGAAAATTATGTCTCCGAACCTCACATTTTACTATATGTGGAATTTTCAGAGTCCGAACGACTTTTTTGTATGAAGCGTGACCTATGGTTTTTATCGTCGATTTGGGTTGAATTAGGTAAGATACTACTTCCTATGAAGTTTTCCGTTCATACCTTCCCTAGTTTTTGAAAAATAAGAAAATTATGTCTCCGAACCTCACATTTTACTATATGTGGAATTTTCAGAGTCCGAACGACTTTCTTATATGAAGCGTGACCTATGGTTTTTATCGTCGATTTGGGTTGAATTAGGTAAGATACTACTTCCTACGAAGTTTCCCGTTCATACCTTCCCTAATTTTTGAAAAATAAGAAAATTATGTCTCCGAACCTCACATTTTACTATATGTGGAATTTTCAGAGTCCGAACGACTTTTTTATATGAAGCGTGACCTATGGTTTTTATCGTCGATTTGGGTTGAATTAGGTAAGATACTACTTCCTATGAGGTTTTCCGTTCATACCTTCCCTAATTTTTGAAAAATAAGAAAATTATGTTTCCGAACCTCACATTTTACTATATGTGGAATTTTCAGAGTCCGAACGACTTTCTTATATGAAGCGTGACCCATGGTTTTTATCGTCGATTTGGGTTGAATTAGGTAAGATACTACTTCCTACGAAGTTTCCCGTTCATACCTTCCCTGGTTTTTGAAAAATAAGAAAATTATGTCTCCGAACCTCACATTTTACTATATGTGGAATTTTCAGAGTCCGAACGACTTTCTTATATGAAGCGTGACCCATGGTTTTTATCGTCGATTTGGGTTGAATTAGGTAAGATACTACTTCCTACGAAGTTTCCCGTTCATACCTTCCCTAATTTTTGAAAAATAAGAAAATTATGTTTCCGAACCTCACATTTTACTATATGTGGAATTTTCAGAGTCCGAACGACTTTCTTATATGAAGCGTGACCCATGGTTTTTATCGTCGATTTGGGTTGAATTAGGTAAGATACTACTTCCTATGAAGTTTTCCGTTCATACCTTCCCTAGTTTTTGAAAAATAAGAAAATTATGTCTCCGAACCTCACATTTTACTATATGTGGAATTTTCAGAGTCCGAACGACTTTCTTATATGAAGCGTGACCCATGGTTTTTATCGTCGATTTGGGTTGAATTAGGTAAGATACTACTTCCTACGAAGTTTCCCGTTCATACCTTCCCTGGTTTTTGAAAAATAAGAAAATTATGTCTCCGAACCTCACATTTTACTATATGTGGAATTTTCAGAGTCCGAACGACTTTTTTATATGAAGCGTGACCTATGGTTTTTATCGTCGATTTGGGTTGAATTAGGTAAGATACTACTTCCTATGAAGTTTTCCGTTCATACCTTCCCTAGTTTTTGAAAAATAAGAAAATTATGTCTCCGAACCTCACATTTTACTATATGTGGAATTTTCAGAGTCCGAACGACTTTCTTATATGAAGCGTGACCTATGGTTTTTATCGTCGATTTGGGTTGAATTAGGTAAGATACTACTTCCTACGAAGTTTCCCGTTCATACCTTCCCTAATTTTTGAAAAATAAGAAAATTATGTTTCCGAACCTCACATTTTACTATATGTGGAATTTTCAGAGTCCGAACGACTTTCTTATATGAAGCGTGACCCATGGTTTTTATCGTCGATTTGGGTTGAATTAGGTAAGATACTACTTCCTACGAAGTTTCCCGTTCATACCTTCCCTAGTTTTCGAAAAATAAGAAAATTATGTCTCCGAACCTCACATTTTACTATATGTGGAATTTTCAGAGTCCGAACGACTTTTTTATATGAAGCGTGACCTATGGTTTTTATCGTCGATTTGGGTTGAATTAGGTAAGATTCTACTTCCTACGAAGTTTCCCGTTCATACCTTCCCTAATTTTTGAAAAATAAGAAAATTATGTTTCCGAACCTCACATTTTACTATATGTGGAATTTTCAGAGTCCGAACGACTTTTTTATATGAAGCGTGACCTATGGTTTTTATCGTCGATTTGGGTTGAATTAGGTAAGATACTACTTCCTATGAAGTTTTCCGTTCATACCTCTGGACTGGAGGGAGAGATCTAGCTCTACGAGCTGGTCTGTGTGCTACAATAGACCGAAAAAAAATCAGGTTTAATTTACAAGATAAACTGTGGCGAATGTGATAAAGTCTAGGGATGAACTACTACCAGATCAAATAAGAAATGCTTGGAATAACTACAAAAGCGAACTTCCAGAACTAGAAGAAATTCAAATAAAAAGTTAGATTCACCTAAACCGCTATCAGACATTAAAAATACACGAATTCTCAGATGCATCCCTAAAGGCATATGGAAAAAAAAACGATGGACACCAGCGGAAACATACAAGTACGACTGCTCACGTCAAAATCAAAACTTTCACCAAAAAGAATTACGAAGAAAATCCCAACTCTGTGGAGCTCTGCTTTTGGCCAAATTCATCAACCGCTCCGTTACGGCTCTGGAGCACAACAATACAAAAGTGTACGCATGGTCCGTCTAGAAAGTTGTCATATCATGGATAAATGCTAACGCAGGGAAATGGAATACACTAACAAAACTGGTGAACAGGTGTATCACGGTCGGAGTTGCCTAAAAATCTCGATGGTGATACCGGTTCACAAGAAGGGTGATGATAATTATCGTCCTATTTCCTCGAAGATCATCGAGAAAATAATTTCCAACCAGATTGTTGAATAGTTCGTGGAAAAAATCATCTATTCTTTTGATCGCAGTTTGGTTTTCGAGCGGGACGAAGGACCACAGATGCAATTTGATTAACTATGCAATAATTGACTGCTTCGAATATGAAAAGAATTGCTGCTTGTCATCATTCGTGGACGGTTGCATGGATTCGATGCTATCGATCTATAAAATTGATCGGTTCCATCTTAGAAAATAGGTTACAGGTGACCCTTGTGGATGTAAAGTACTCGAAGGTGAGGCCGATGGAGATTGGTGTGGGACAGGAATCTATTCTTGGACCGGTTGTTTTCCTAGTAACTATCAGCGATCTTCCGAAGTATGTTCCATTCTTCTGACAAGTAGGGATTTCCGTATTCGGAAGCGTGCTGTGAGAATTCTGGCTGGACTCATAATAGCGTAGCGAAGTGTTCGAGTCTTATTACTTTTTCTTAAATTTTCATACTGGAAAGTGTTATTTACGTTTCTCGGTGACGGTGGTTGACAAAAATTTTATATTGAATTGATACTGATTTCGGATGAATTTCACGTTGAATCAACACGTTATTGGCAGGAAGGGTCGCATTCAAAACTAGAAAATGATTCAACACGTTATTCACCCGAACGCATTTAATATTGACTATCGTGGTCACGTTCCAGTCCTACAGCACCCGGTTCAGTACGTTATTTCGTACAGCTCCGAAACTTATAGTCGATAACCGGATCGCGCTATCGTGATATCATCTTGCGCTATCATTCGCCCTTTATTTATTCAATTTAATGAAGATATGGGAGACAAACATCTCCATCAGTTTTAACAATTCTTTTTGTCAGGCATTATCGGTCACATAGACGGTTTTTCATTTATTATTTTGAAGTGTACTATTGCTATTCTCGTACATGTTTATGTGAAGTGTTCAGAAAACTATAACGTTTTGAATCGTTTTTTCTGTAAACTACGGATACTGACACGAAATGTGTGTATCGTCTTCGAGCTGGAGAAGAGGCTTTCATCTTCGTTACGGGGTCTCGTCTAATCGACAAGACGAATCCCCAAGCTAAGGGCAGAGTATCAACAGATCCGTAGCATGGAAACCGATGTACCCAGTGTCACCCTTGCCAGGATGTAAGTTGCCTACAGGCAATTATTTAAAGCTTCAACATCGAAATTGAACCATGATTAACCGTCAAGGATTGACCCTCAAGGGCCCAGGTCGAACGTGGCGATCCCGCCGCTGACCATTAGCTCCAAACGGCAACCTTGGCTCGTGCGACACCAGACGAACACGTCTGATGCCTTGGTAAAGTCACATTGTTTGAGTCTTACGGCTCATAGAAGCTAAATATAAGTCATCAGTAGGGTAAAACTAACCTATGTGAACTGACTATGTTCACACGATAGGTCCACGAGACGTCAGCATCTTCGCCTATGTACATCAACAATCTTCGGGTAAATCGACTAACGAAATTCAATCGAAATCGCAGTCGAACACCCTCCTCGAAAATCAGACAACACGGCAGAAGGATAACAGACGAGCTACGCGCGGACCCTTGTAATATGGCACTAACCGCGTCGGAAGACTAAGGTTTAGCACCTTGCGAGCCCAGAGATACGATTAGCTCCGAACACAGGAGTTCTAAGCCTTGAACGTTTCTACTAGACCGCAAAGAAACTGAGACCGTTATGTCCCTCGCCGAGGCGTTTGCCACAAGTGGTAAACCCCCGGCTCCATACACATTCTCAACCCTTCGCTATATATGAAAACATAACGACTCGGTGAATGAGAGATGTAATTCATTCTCGTTCGGAAGGAAGTCCGAGGAGTGAGTGGTCGCAAAGAGTAGTGACATAACCGAAAGGTAAAACCGAAAGGTTAGACACGTTTTTTATAGTCGATCGCATAATGGCCATTCGAATACAAAGATACGAAGCGGACCGCGATCTCGCTGCGAGGGGTCGCTCAAGGCAAGAGATGAAACATAGAAGCGATACATCGAGATCGAGAATACTCCGGAAGAACAAAGACTAGCTGAGATCAACCACTTCAAAGTTCGCACATCGGAGCTTAATTCTGATAATGCACAGACTTATTCTACAAAATCACGTCAAGCCCATCACTGCGGGGATCCGATTCGAGCCTACCAACCAGAACAGCAACTTCATCCTAGAAAAAGAAATCCGCCACGACTGGCCAGCATGAGCCATTCTCCATCCCTTTACATATATGTCTGGAGGACATGGGATAACCCTCCAGAATCACAATTACGTACATATTCATTAGATCCGGGGCGATTTGCCTCGGATCGCATCGAATATCTCTAATCGTATCAGTCTCACACTCGTAATATGTCCGAAGGTCTCTCATACATATGTTTCGAATGCACCTTTCGGGATAATAACACTTTATTAAACGAAGACATAAACGAAAATATGCATCGGAGCAACCACCTATGGTCTCCCATCCGAACGACTCTTTTCAACGTTAAACATCGTTATGTGTCCGAGACCGAGCCCTCTCTACCTACATATGCTAGGAGAGCATGGGGTAACCCTCCAGAAGACCGCGACAATTTTCAGGGTCCGAACAAGTTTCTTATATGAAGCATGACCTATGGTTTTTATCGTTGATTTGGGTTGGTATAGGTACGATACTACCTCCTGAGCTGCTTTTAGAACATTCCTCCAATAGTTTCTGAAAAATAAGGAAATCATATCGCCCGAACCTCACATTTTACTATATGTGGAATTTTCAGAGTCCGAACAAGTTTCTTATATAAAGCATGACCTATGGTTTTTATCATTGATTTGAGTTGGTATAGGTACGATACTACCTCCTGAGATGTTTTTCGAACATTCCTTCAGTAGTTTTTGAAAAATGAGGAAATCATGTCGCTCGAACCTCACATTCCACCATATGTGGAATTTTCCGAGTCCGAACGACTTTCTTATATGAAGCGTGACCTATGGTTTTTATCGTCGATTTGGGTTGAATTAGGTGAGATACCACTTCCTAGGAAGTTTTCCGTTCATAACTCTGCTAATTTTTGAAAAATACGAAAATCATGTCCTCGAACCTCACATTTTACCATATGTGGAATTTTCAGAGTCCGAACGACTTTCTTATATGAAGCGTGACCTATGGTTTTTATCATTGATTTGAGTTGGTATAGGTACGATACTACGTCCTGAGATGTTTTTCGAACATTCCTTCAGTAGTTTTTGAAAAATGAGGAAATCATGTCGCTCGAACCTCACATTTCACCATATGTGGAATTTTCCGAGTCCGAACGACTTTCTTATATGAAGCGTGACCTATGGTTTTTATCATTGATTTGAGTTGGTATAGGTACGATACTACGTCCTGAGATGTTTTTCGAACATTCCTTCAGTAGTTTTTGAAAAATGAGGAAATCATGTCGCTCGAACCTCACATTTCACCATATGTGGAATTTTCCGAGTCCGAACGACTTTCTTATATGAAGCGTGACCTATGGTTTTTATCATTGATTTGAGTTGGTATAGGTACGATACAACGTCCTGAGATGTTTTTCGAACATTCCTTCAGTAGTTTTTGAAAAATGAGGAAATCATGTCGCTCGAACCTCACATTTCACCATATGTGGAATTTTCCGAGTCCGAACGACTTTCTTATATGAAGCGTGACCTATGGTTTTTATCGTCGATTTGGGTTGAATTAGTTGAGATACCACTTCCTAGGAAGTTTTCCGTTCATAACTCTGCTAATTTTTGAAAAATACGAAAATCATGTCCTCGAACCTCACATTTTACCATATGTGGAATTTTCAGAGTCCGAACGACTTTTTTATATGAAGCGTGACCCATGGTTTTTATCGTCGATTTGGGTTGAATTAGGTAAGATACTACTTCCTACGAAGTTTCCCGTTCATACCTTCCCTAGTTTTCGAAAAATAAGAAAATTATGTCTCCGAACCTCACATTTTACTATATGTGGAATTTTCAGAGTCCGAACGACTTTTTTATATGAAGCGTGACCTATGGTTTTTATCGTCGATTTGGGTTGAATTAGGTAAGATACTACTTCCTATGAAGTTTTCCGTTCATACCTTCCCTAGTTTTTGAAAAATAAGAAAATTATGTCTCCGAACCTCACATTTTACTATATGTGGAATTTTCAGAGTCCGAACGACTTTCTTATATGAAGCGTGACCCATGGTTTTTATCGTCGATTTGGGTTGAATTAGGTAAGATACTACTTCCTACGAAGTTTCCCGTTCATACCTTCCCTAATTTTTGAAAAATAAGAAAATTATGTCTCCGAACCTCACATTTTACTATATGTGGAATTTTCAGAGTCCGAACGACTTTCTTATATGAAGCGTGACCCATGGTTTTTATCGTCGATTTGGGTTGAATTAGGTAAGATACTACTTCCTACGAAGTTTCCCGTTCATACCTTCCCTGGTTTTTGAAAAATAAGAAAATTATGTCTCCGAACCTCACATTTTACTATATGTGGAATTTTCAGAGTCCGAACGACTTTCTTATATGAAGCGTGACCTATGGTTTTTATCGTCGATTTGGGTTGAATTAGGTAAGATACTACTTCCTACGAAGTTTCCCGTTCATACCTTCCCTAATTTTTGAAAAATAAGAAAATTATGTTTCCGAACCTCACATTTTACTATATGTGGAATTTTCAGAGTCCGAACGACTTTCTTATATGAAGCGTGACCTATGGTTTTTATCGTCGATTTGGGTTGAATTAGGTAAGATACTACTTCCTATGAAGTTTTCCGTTCATACCTTCCCTAGTTTTTGAAAAATAAGAAAATTATGTCTCCGAACCTCACATTTTACTATATGTGGAATTTTCAGAGTCCGAACGACTTTCTTATATGAAGCGTGACCCATGGTTTTTATCGTCGATTTGGGTTGAATTAGGTAAGATACTACTTCCTACGAAGTTTCCCGTTCATACCTTCCCTGGTTTTTGAAAAATAAGAAAATTATGTCTCCGAACCTCACATTTTACTATATGTGGAATTTTCAGAGTCCGAACGACTTTTTTGTATGAAGCGTGACCTATGGTTTTTATCGTCGATTTGGGTTGAATTAGGTAAGATACTACTTCCTATGAAGTTTTCCGTTCATACCTTCCCTAATTTTTGAAAAATAAGAAAATTATGTCTCCGAACCTCACATTTTACTATATGTGGAATTTTCAGAGTCCGAACGACTTTCTTATATGAAGCGTGACCTATGGTTTTTATCGTCGATTTGGGTTGAATTAGGTAAGATACTACTTCCTACGAAGTTTCCCGTTCATACCTTCCCTAATTTTTGAAAAATAAGAAAATTATGTCTCCGAACCTCACATTTTACTATATGTGGAATTTTCAGAGTCCGAACGACTTTTTTATATGAAGCGTGACCTATGGTTTTTATCGTCGATTTGGGTTGAATTAGGTAAGATACTACTTCCTATGAGGTTTTCCGTTCATACCTTCCCTAATTTTTGAAAAATAAGAAAATTATGTTTCCGAACCTCACATTTTACTATATGTGGAATTTTCAGAGTCCGAACGACTTTCTTATATGAAGCGTGACCCATGGTTTTTATCGTCGATTTGGGTTGAATTAGGTAAGATACTACTTCCTACGAAGTTTCCCGTTCATACCTTCCCTGGTTTTTGAAAAATAAGAAAATTATGTCTCCGAACCTCACATTTTACTATATGTGGAATTTTCAGAGTCCGAACGACTTTTTTATATGAAGCGTGACCTATGGTTTTTATCGTCGATTTGGGTTGAATTAGGTAAGATACTACTTCCTACGAAGTTTCCCGTTCATACCTTCCCTAATTTTTGAAAAATAAGAAAATTATGTTTCCGAACCTCACATTTTACTATATGTGGAATTTTCAGAGTCCGAACGACTTTCTTATATGAAGCGTGACCCATGGTTTTTATCGTCGATTTGGGTTGGATTAGGTAAGATACTACTTCCTATGAAGTTTTCCGTTCATACCTTCCCTAGTTTTTGAAAAATAAGAAAATTATGTCTCCGAACCTCACATTTTACTATATGTGGAATTTTCAGAGTCCGAACGACTTTCTTATATGAAGCGTGACCCATGGTTTTTATCGTCGATTTGGGTTGAATTAGGTAAGATACTACTTCCTACGAAGTTTCCCGTTCATACCTTCCCTGGTTTTTGAAAAATAAGAAAATTATGTCTCCGAACCTCACATTTTACTATATGTGGAATTTTCAGAGTCCGAACGACTTTTTTGTATGAAGCGTGACCTATGGTTTTTATCGTCGATTTGGGTTGAATTAGGTAAGATACTACTTCCTATGAAGTTTTCCGTTCATACCTTCCCTAGTTTTTGAAAAATAAGAAAATTATGTCTCCGAACCTCACATTTTACTATATGTGGAATTTTCAGAGTCCGAACGACTTTCTTATATGAAGCGTGACCTATGGTTTTTATCGTCGATTTGGGTTGAATTAGGTAAGATACTACTTCCTACGAAGTTTCCCGTTCATACCTTCCCTAATTTTTGAAAAATAAGAAAATTATGTTTCCGAACCTCACATTTTACTATATGTGGAATTTTCAGAGTCCGAACGACTTTCTTATATGAAGCGTGACCCATGGTTTTTATCGTCGATTTGGGTTGAATTAGGTAAGATACTACTTCCTACGAAGTTTCCCGTTCATACCTTCCCTAGTTTTTGAAAAATAAGAAAATTATGTCTCCGAACCTCACATTTTACTATATGTGGAATTTTCAGAGTCCGAACGACTTTTTTGTATGAAGCGTGACCTATGGTTTTTATCGTCGATTTGGGTTGAATTAGGTAAGATACTACTTCCTATGAAGTTTTCCGTTCATACCTTCCCTAGTTTTTGAAAAATAAGAAAATTATGTCTCCGAACCTCACATTTTACTATATGTGGAATTTTCAGAGTCCGAACGACTTTCTTATATGAAGCGTGACCTATGGTTTTTATCGTCGATTTGGGTTGAATTAGGTAAGATACTACTTCCTACGAAGTTTCCCGTTCATACCTTCCCTAATTTTTGAAAAATAAGAAAATTATATCTCTGAACCTCACATTTTACTATATGTGGAATTTTCAGAGTCCGAACGACTTTCTTATATGAAGCGTGACCCATGGTTTTTATCGTCGATTTGGGTTGAATTAGGTAAGATACTACTTCCTACGAAGTTTCCCGTTCATACCTTCCCTAGTTTTTGAAAAATAAGAAAATTATGTCTCCGAACCTCACATTTTACTATATGTGGAATTTTCAGAGTCCGAACGACTTTCTTATATGAAGCGTGACCTATGGTTTTTATCGTCGATTTGGGTTGAATTAGGTAAGATTCTACTTCCTACGAAGTTTCCCGTTCATACCTTCCCTAATTTTTGAAAAATAAGAAAATTATGTTTCCGAACCTCACATTTTACTATATGTGGAATTTTCAGAGTCCGAACGACTTTTTTATATGAAGCGTGACCTATGGTTTTTATCGTCGATTTGGGTTGAATTAGGTAAGATACTACTTCCTATGAAGTTTTCCGTTCATACCTCTGGACTGGAGGGAGAGATCTAGCTCTACGAGCTGGTCTGTGTGCTACAATAGACCGAAAAAAAATCAGGTTTAATTTACAAGATAAACTGTGGCGAATGTGATAAAGTCTAGGGATGAACTACTACCAGATCAAATAAGAAATGCTTGGAATAACTACAAAAGCGAACTTCCAGAACTAGAAGAAATTCAAATAAAAAGTTAGATTCACCTAAACCGCTATCAGACATTAAAAATACACGAATTCTCAGATGCATCCCTAAAGGCATATGGAAAAAAAAACGATGGACACCAGCGGAAACATACAAGTACGACTGCTCACGTCAAAATCAAAACTTTCACCAAAAAGAATTACGAAGAAAATCCCAACTCTGTGGAGCTCTGCTTTTGGCCAAATTCATCAACCGCTCCGTTACGGCTCTGGAGCACAACAATACAAAAGTGTACGCATGGTCCGTCTAGAAAGTTGTCATATCATGGATAAATGCTAACGCAGGGAAATGGAATACACTAACAAAACTGGTGAACAGGTGTATCACGGTCGGAGTTGCCTAAAAATCTCGATGGTGATACCGGTTCACAAGAAGGGTGATGATAATTATCGTCCTATTTCCTCGAAGATCATCGAGAAAATAATTTCCAACCAGATTGTTGAATAGTTCGTGGAAAAAATCATCTATTCTTTTGATCGCAGTTTGGTTTTCGAGCGGGACGAAGGACCACAGATGCAATTTGATTAACTATGCAATAATTGACTGCTTCGAATATGAAAAGAATTGCTGCTTGTCATCATTCGTGGACGGTTGCATGGATTCGATGCTATCGATCTATAAAATTGATCGGTTCCATCTTAGAAAATAGGTTACAGGTGACCCTTGTGGATGTAAAGTACTCGAAGGTGAGGCCGATGGAGATTGGTGTGGGACAGGAATCTATTCTTGGACCGGTTGTTTTCCTAGTAACTATCAGCGATCTTCCGAAGTATGTTCCATTCTTCTGACAAGTAGGGATTTCCGTATTCGGAAGCGTGCTGTGAGAATTCTGGCTGGACTCATAATAGCGTAGCGAAGTGTTCGAGTCTTATTACTTTTTCTTAAATTTTCATACTGGAAAGTGTTATTTACGTTTCTCGGTGACGGTGGTTGACAAAAATTTTATATTGAATTGATACTGATTTCGGATGAATTTCACGTTGAATCAACACGTTATTGGCAGGAAGGGTCGCATTCAAAACTAGAAAATGATTCAACACGTTATTCACCCGAACGCATTTAATATTGACTATCGTGGTCACGTTCCAGTCCTACAGCACCCGGTTCAGTACGTTATTTCGTACAGCTCCGAAACTTATAGTCGATAACCGGATCGCGCTATCGTGATATCATCTTGCGCTATCATTCGCCCTTTATTTATTCAATTTAATGAAGATATGGGAGACAAACATCTCCATCAGTTTTAACAATTCTTTTTGTCAGGCATTATCGGTCACATAGACGGTTTTTCATTTATTATTTTGAAGTGTACTATTGCTATACTCGTACATGTTTATGTGAAGTGTTCAGAAAACTATAACGTTTTGAATCGTTTTTTCTGTAAACTACGGATACTGACACGAAATGTGTGTATCGTCTTCGAGCTGGAGAAGAGGCTTTCATCTTCGTTACGGGGTCTCGTCTAATCGACAAGACGAATCCCCAAGCTAAGGGCAGAGTATCAACAGATCCGTAGCATGGAAACCGATGTACCCAGTGTCACCCTTGCCAGGATGTAAGTTGCCTACAGGCAATTATTTAAAGCTTCAACATCGAAATTGAACCATGATTAACCGTCAAGGATTGACCCTCAAGGGCCCAGATCGAACGTGGCGATCCCGCCGCTGACCATTAGCTCCAAACGGCAACCTTGGCTCGTGCGACACCAGACGAACACGTCTGATGCCTTGGTAAAGTCACATTGTTTGAGTCTTACGGCTCATAGAAGCTAAATATAAGTCATCAGTAGGGTAAAACTAACCTATGTGAACTGACTATGTTCACACGATAGGTCCACGAGACGTCAGCATCTTCGCCTATGTACATCAACAATCTTCGGGTAAATCGACTAACGAAATTCAATCGAAATCGCAGTCGAACACCCTCCTCGAAAATCAGACAACACGGCAGAAGGATAACAGACGAGCTACGCGCGGACCCTTGTAATATGGCACTAACCGCGTCGGAAGACTAAGGTTTAGCACCTTGCGAGCCCAGAGATACGATTAGCTCCGAACACAGTAGTTCTAAGCCTTGAACGTTTCTACTAGACCGCAAAGAAACTGAGACCGTTATGTCCCTCGCCGAGGCGTTTGCCACAAGTGGTAAACCCCCGGCTCCATACACATTCTCAACCCTTCGCTATATATGAAAACATAACGACTCGGTGAATGAGAGATGTAATTCATTCTCGTTCGGAAGGAAGTCCGAGGAGTGAGTGGTCGCAAAGTGTAGTGACATAACCGAAAGGTAAAACCGAAAGGTTAGACACGTTTTTTATAGTCGATCGCATAATGGCCATTCGAATACAAAGATACGAAGCGGACCGCGATCTCGCTGCGAGGGGTCGCTCAAGGCAAGAGATGAAACATAGAAGCGATACATCGAGATCGAGAATACTCCGGAAGAACAAAGACTAGCTGAGATCAACCACTTCGAAGTTCGCACATCGGAGCTTAATTCTGATAATGCACCGACTTATTCTACAAAATCACGTCAAGCCCATCACTGCGGGGATCCGATTCGAGCCTACCAACCAGAACAGCAACTTCATCCTAGAAAAAGAAATCCGCCACGACTGGCCAGCATGACCCATTCTCCATCCCTTTACATATATGTCTGGAGGACATGGGATAACCCTCCAGAATCACAATTACGTACATATTCATTAGATCCGGGGCGATTTGCCTCGGATCGCATCGAATATCTCTAATCGTATCAGTCTCACACTCGTAATATGTCCGAAGGTCTCTCATACATAAGTTTCGAATGCACCTTTCGGGATAATAACACTTTATTAAACGAAGACATAAACGAAAATATGCATCGGAGCAACCACCTATGGTCTCCCATCCGAACGACTCTTTTCAACGTTAAACATCGTTATGTGTCCGAGACCGAGCCCTCTCTACCTACATATGCTAGGAGAGCATGGGGTAACCCTCCAGAAGACCGCGACAATTTTCAGGGTCCGAACAAGTTTCTTATATGAAGCATGACCTATGGTTTTTATCGTTGATTTGGGTTGGTATAGGTACGATACTACCTCCTGAGCTGCTTTTAGAACATTCCTCCAATAGTTTCTGAAAAATAAGGAAATCATATCGCCCGAACCTCACATTTTACTATATGTGGAATTTTCAGAGTCCGAACAAGTTTCTTATATAAAGCATGACCTATGGTTTTTATCATTGATTTGAGTTGGTATAAGTACGATACTACCTCCTGAGATGTTTTTCGAACATTCCTTCAGTAGTTTTTGAAAAATGAGGAAATCATGTCGCTCGAACCTCACATTCCACCATATGTGGAATTTTCCGAGTCCGAACGACTTTCTTATATGAAGCGTGACCTATGGTTTTTATCGTCGATTTGGGTTGAATTAGGTGAGATACCACTTCCTAGGAAGTTTTCCGTTCATAACTCTGCTAATTTTTGAAAAAAAAGAAAATCATGTCCTCGAACCTCACATTTTACCATATGTGGAATTTTCAGAGTCCGAACGACTTTCTTATATGAAGCGTGACCTATGGTTTTTATCATTGATTTGAGTTGGTATAGGTACGATACTACGTCCTGAGATGTTTTTCGAACATTCCTTCAGTAGTTTTTGAAAAATGAGGAAATCATGTCGCTCGAACCTCACATTTCACCATATGTGGAATTTTCCGAGTCCGAACGACTTTCTTATATGAAGCGTGACCTATGGTTTTTATCATTGATTTGAGTTGGTATAGGTACGATACTACGTCCTGAGATGTTTTTCGAACATTCCTTCAGTAGTTTTTGAAAAATGAGGAAATCATGTCGCTCGAACCTCACATTTCACCATATGTGGAATTTTCCGAGTCCGAACGACTTTCTTATATGAAGCGTGACCTATGGTTTTTATCGTCGATTTGGGTTGAATTAGGTGAGATACCACTTCCTAGGAAGTTTTCCGTTCATAACTCTGCTAATTTTTGAAAAATACGAAAATCATGTCCTCGAACCTCACATTTTACTATATGTGGAATTTTCAGAGTCCGAACGACTTTCTTATATGAAGCGTGACCCATGGTTTTTATCGTCGATTTGGATTGAATTAGGTAAGATACTACTTCCTACGAAGTTTCCCGTTCATACCTTCCCTAATTTTTGAAAAATAAGAAAATCATGTCCTCGAACCTCACATTTTACTATATGTGGAATTTTCAGAGTCCGAACGACTTTTTTATATGAAGCGTGACCTATGGTTTTTATCGTCGATTTGGGTTGAATTAGGTAAGATACTACTTCCTACGAAGTTTCCCGTTCATACCTTCCCTAATTTTTGAAAAATAAGAAAATCATGTCCTCGAACCTCACATTTTACTATATGTGGAATTTTCAGAGTCCGAACGACTTTTTTATATGAAGCGTGACCTATGGTTTTTATCGTCGATTTGGGTTGAATTAGGTAAGATACTACTTCCTACGAAGTTTCCCGTTCATACCTTCCCTAATTTTTGAAAAATACGAAAATCATGTCCTCGAACCTCACATTTTACTATATGTGGAATTTTCAGAGTCCGAACGACTTTCTTATATGAAGCGTGACCTATGGTTTTTATCGTCGATTTGGGTTGAATTAGGTGAGATACCACTTCCTAGGAAGTTTTCCGTTCATAACTCTGCTAATTTTTGAAAAATACGAAAATCATGTCCTCGAACCTCACATTTTACTATATGTGGAATTTTCAGAGTCCGAACGACTTTTTTATATGAAGCGTGACCCATGGTTTTTATCGTCGATTTGGGTTGAATTAGGTAAGATACTACTTCCTCGAACCTCACATTTTACTATATGTGGAATTTTCAGAGTCCGAACGAATTTCTTATATGAAGCGTGACCTATGGTTTTTATCATTGATTTGAGTTGGTATAGGTACGATACTACGTCCTGAGATGTTTTTCGATCATTCCTTCAGTAGTTTTTGAAGAATGAGGTAATCATGTCGCTCGAACCTCACATTCCACCATATGTGGAATTTTCCGAGTCCGAACGACTTTCTTATATGAAGCGTGACCTATGGTTTTTATCGTCGATTTGGGTTGAATTAGGTGAGATACCACTTCCTAGGAAGTTTTCCGTTCATAACTCTGCTAATTTTTGAAAAATACGAAAATCATGTCCTCGAACCTCACATTTTACCATATGTGGAATTTTCAGAGTCCGAACGACTTTCTTATATGAAGCGTGACCCATGGTTTTTATCGTCGATTTGGGTTGAATTAGGTAAGATACTACTTCCTACGAAGTTTCCCGTTCATACCTTCCCTAATTTTTGAAAAATAAGAAAATCATGTCCTCGAACCTCACATTTTACTATATGTGGAATTTTCAGAGTCCGAACGACTTTCTTATATGAAGCGTGACCCATGGTTTTTATCGTCGATTTGGGTTGAATTAGGTAAGATACTACTTCCTACGAAGTTTCCCGTTCATACCTTCCCTAATTTTTGAAAAATAAGAAAATCATGTCCTCGAACCTCACATTTTACTATATGTGGAATTTTCAGAGTCCGAACGACTTTTTTATATGAAGCGTGACCTATGGTTTTTATCGTCGATTTGGGTTGAATTAGGTAAGATACTACTTCCTACGAAGTTTCCCGTTCATACCTTCCCTAATTTTTGAAAAATAAGAAAATCATGTCCTCGAACCTCACATTTTACTATATGTGGAATTTTCAGAGTCCGAACGACTTTCTTATATGAAGCGTGACCTATGGTTTTTATCATTGATTTGAGTTGGTATAGGTACGATACTACGTCCTGAGATGTTTTTCGAACATTCCTTCAGTAGTTTTTGAAAAATGAGGAAATCATGTCGCTCGAACCTCACATTTCACCATATGTGGAATTTTCCGAGTCCGAACGACTTTCTTATATGAAGCGTGACCTATGGTTTTTATCGTCGATTTGGGTTGAATTAGGTGAGATACCACTTCCTAGGAAGTTTTCCGTTCATAACTCTGCTAATTTTTGAAAAATACGAAAATCATGTCCTCGAACCTCACATTTTACCATATGTGGAATTTTCAGAGTCCGAACGACTTTCTTATATGAAGCGTGACCCATGGTTTTTATCGTCGATTTGGGTTGAATTAGGTAAGATACTACTTCCTACGAAGTTTCCCGTTCATACCTTCCCTAATTTTTGAAAAATAAGAAAATTATGTCTCCGAACCTCACATTTTACTATATGTGGAATTTTCAGAGTCCGAACGACTTTCTTATATGAAGCGTGACCTATGGTTTTTATCATTGATTTGAGTTGGTATAGGTACGATACTACGTCCTGAGATGTTTTTCGAACATTCCTTCAGTAGTTTTTGAAAAATGAGGAAATCATGTCGCTCGAACCTCACATTTCACCATATGTGGAATTTTCCGAGTCCGAACGACTTTCTTATATGAAGCGTGACCTATGGTTTTTATCGTCGATTTGGGTTGAATTAGGTGAGATACCACTTCCTAGGAAGTTTTCCGTTCATAACTCTGCTAATTTTTGAAAAATACGAAAATCATGTCCTCGAACCTCACATTTTACCATATGTGGAATTTTCCGAGTCCGAACGACTTTCTTATATGAAGCGTGACCTATGGTTTTTATCGTCGATTTGGGTTGAATTAGGTGAGATACCACTTCCTAGGAAGTTTTCCGTTCATAACTCTGCTAATTTTTGAAAAATACGAAAAATCATGTCCTCGAACCTCACATTTTACCATATGTGGAATTTTCAGAATCCGAACGACTTTCTTATATGAAGCGTGACCCATGGTTTTTATCGTCGATTTGGGTTGAATTAGGTAAGATACTACTTCCTACGAAGTTTCCCGTTCATACCTTCCCTAATTTTTGAAAAATAAGAAAATTATGTCCTCGAACCTCACATTTTACTATATGTGGAATTTTCAGAGTCCGAACGACTTTCTTATATGAAGCGTGACCTATGGTTTTTATCATTGATTTGAGTTAGTATAGGTACGATACTACGCCCTGAGATGTTTTTCGAACATTCCTTCAGTAGTTTTTGAAAAATGAGGAAATCATGTCGCTCGAACCTCACATTTCACCATATGTGGAATTTTCCGAGTCCGAACGACTTTCTTATATGAAGCGTGACCTATGGTTTTTATCGTCGATTTGGGTTGAATTAGGTGAGATACCACTTCCTAGGAAGTTTTCCGTTCATAACTCTGCTAATTTTTGAAAAATACGAAAATCATGTCCTCGAACCTCACATTTTACCATATGTGGAATTTTCAGAGTCCGAACGACTTTCTTATATGAAGCGTGACCCATGGTTTTTATCGTCGATTTGGGTTGAATTAGGTAAGATACTACTTCCTACGAAGTTTCCCGTTCATACCTTCCCTAATTTTTGAAAAATAAGAAAATTATGTCTCCGAACCTCACATTTTACTATATGTGGAATTTTCAGAGTCCGAACGACTTTCTTATATGAAGCGTGACCTATGGTTTTTATCATTGATTTGAGTTGGTATAGGTACGATACTACGTCCTGAGATGTTTTTCGAACATTCCTTCAGTAGTTTTTGAAAAATGAGGAAATCATGTCGCTCGAACCTCACATTTCACCATATGTGGAATTTTCCGAGTCCGAACGACTTTCTTATATGAAGCGTGACCTATGGTTTTTATCGTCGATTTGGGTTGAATTAGGTGAGATACCACTTCCTAGGAAGTTTTCCGTTCATAACTCTGCTAATTTTTGAAAAATACGAAAATCATGTCCTCGAACCTCACATTTTACCATATGTGGAATTTTCCGAGTCCGAACGACTTTCTTATATGAAGCGTGACCTATGGTTTTTATCGTCGATTTGGGTTGAATTAGGTGAGATACCACTTCCTAGGAAGTTTTCCGTTCATAACTCTGCTAATTTTTGAAAAATACGAAAATCATGTCCTCGAACCTCACATTTTACCATATGTGGAATTTTCAGAATCCGAACGACTTTCTTATATGAAGCGTGACCCATGGTTTTTATCGTCGATTTGGGTTGAATTAGGTAAGATACTACTTCCTACGAAGTTTCCCGTTCATACCTTCCCTAATTTTTGAAAAATAAGAAAATTATGTCCTCGAACCTCACATTTTACTATATGTGGAATTTTCAGAGTCCGAACGAATTTCTTATATGAAGCGTGACCTATGGTTTTTATCATTGATTTGAGTTGGTATAGGTACGATACTACGTCCTGAGATGTTTTTCGAACATTCCTTCAGTAGTTTTTGAAAAATGAGGAAATCATGTCGCTCGAACCTCACATTCCACCATATGTGGAATTTTCCGAGTCCGAACGACTTTCTTATATGAAGCGTGACCTATGGTTTTTATCGTCGATTTGGGTTGAATTAGGTGAGATACCACTTCCTAGGAAGTTTTTCGTTCATAACTCTGCTAATTTTTGAAAAATACGAAAATCATGTCCTCGAACCTCACATTTTACCATATGTGGAATTTTCAGAGTCCGAACGACTTTCTTATATGAAGCGTGACCCATGGATTTTATCGTCGATTTGGGTTGAATTAGGTAAGATACTACTTCCTACGAAGTTTCCTGTTCATACCTTCCCTAATTTTTGAAAAAAAGAAAATTATGTCTCCGAACCTCACATTTTACTATATGTGGAATTTTCAGAGTCCGAACGACTTTTTTATATGAAGCGTGACCTATGGTTTTTATCGACGATTTGGGTTGAATTAGGTAAGATACTACTTCCTACGAAGTTTCCCGTTCATACCTTCCCTAATTTTTGAAAAATAAGAAAATTATGTCTCCGAACCTCACATTTTACTATATGTGGAATTTTCAGAGTCCGAACGACTTTCTTATATGAAGCGTGACCTATGGTTTTTATCATTGATTTGAGTTAGTATAGGTACGATACTACGCCCTGAGATGTTTTTCGAACATTCCTTCAGTAGTTTTTGAAAAATGAGGAAATCATGTCGCTCGAACCTCACATTTCACCATATGTGGAATTTTCCGAGACCGAACGACTTTCTTATATGAAGCGTGACCTATGGTTTTTATCGTCGATTTGGGTTGAAAAGATATTATATCGCCAACTTTATGATTATGTCACAGTCAATGGAATTCTCACTGCCGCGCAGTCGGGTTTCAGAAGGGGATATAGTACTACCACACTGCTGTTGAATATAGCAGATGATATTTTGAGATCATTGGATAGGGGTCATGCTACAATTTTAACTTTACTAGATTTCGCCAAGGCTTTTGATACCTTGGACCATGATCTGCTTTGTGCCAAATTATATTATTTCGGTTTTGATAACGCCGCTTTAAGGTTTTTCAAGTCTTATCTTTCTGGTAGATATCAGAGGGTTCGACTGCATGGAATTTTTTCTGAATATTGCCAGATAACTTCGGGTGTTCCTCAGGGTTCTATTCTCGGCCCTCTCCTGTTTTTGATATATATAGCGGATATGTATCGAATAGTCAGATTTGTATGTATTTATTTTTATTGCGATGACGCTCAGGCTCGCCTTTCCTTTCACCCCTCTCTTATTGACCAAGCTGTTGAGCAAATAAATCATGATTTGTCGGAGATTGTGAAATATTGTAAGAAAAATAATTTGAAAATTAATGTCGGCAAATGTTCCTATCTGCCATTCTTTCCCAGAAATGCAATCATGATGGCCGATGTCCGGATGGGAGGTGAATCGGTTCCCTCCTCCAGTTCCTGCAAAAATCTTGGAATTGTATTTGATTGCCAGCTGAGATTCAGGGAACATATATCACTGATACTGAAGAGATCATTCCTTGCTTTGAGATATTTGTATAGACAAAGACATTTCCTTGACATATCCTCGCGTAAATACCTTTGTGAAGCCCTGGTGTTGTCTATATTGAAATATGGTCTGATTCTTTTTTATCCTTGTCTTGATGCCGTGGCAAGATCTAGATTGCAACGGGTTCAAAATTCATGCTGCAGATTCATTTTCGGTTTGAGGAAGTATGACAGGGGGGTGAGTCAGGCGATGAATAGACTTAAGTGGCTCAGGGTCGAGAATATCTTCAGGTTGCAGATGGCTATCGCGGTACATCGCATATTACAGACATCCATTCCACCATATTTGCGAGAGAAACTTGTTTTCAGAGGGGATGTTCATGAGGTCGCGATCAGGCATGGACGGAGGCTTATGTTGCCTAGTTTTCGTTCAGCCACGTTTCAGCGCTCTTTTACGTTCAACGCTGTGAAGCTCTACAATGAGCATGCTCATATGTATGAGTTGACCTCCGTGAGTTCGCTGAGGTCGGCATTAAGGGGACGGTTGTTGACCGAACAATGCTGTTAAAAATGTTTTATTTCATGTACTTTATTAGAAAAAATAATTGTTTTTTTTTTTTTGTATGTATTTGGAAGGGTTAAGTTGAGTAGCTTATGCTAGACTTCGCCCTTGTTCTGTGAAAGGATGTATTTTTTTTAACATTCAAATAAAGGCACTATTATTATTATTATTATTATTATTAATTAGGTGAGATACCACTTCCTAGGAAGTTTTCCGTTCATAACTCTGCTAATTTTTGAAAAATACGAAAATCATGTCCTCGAACCTCACATTTTACCATATGTGGAATTTTCAGAGTCCGAACGACTTTCTTATATGAAGCGTGACCCATGGTTTTTATCGTCGATTTGGGTTGAATCAGGTAAGAAACTACTTCCTACGAAGTTTCCCGTTCATACCTTCCCTAATTTTTGAAAAATAAGAAAATCATGTCCTCGAACCTCACATTTTACTATATGTGGAATTTTCAGAGTCCGAACGACTTTCTTATATGAAGCGTGACCCATGGTTTTTATCGTCGATTTGGGTTGAATTAGGTAAGATACTACTTCCTACGAAGTTTCCCGTTCATACCTTCCCTAATTTTTGAAAAATAAGAAAATCATGTCCTCGAACCTCACATTTTACTATATGTGGAATTTTCAGAGTCCGAACGACTTTCTTATATGAAGCGTGACCTATGGTTTTTATCATTGATTTGAGTTAGTATAGGTACGATACTACGCCCTGAGATGTTTTTCGAACATTCCTTCAGTAGTTTTTGAAAAATGAGGAAATCATGTCGCTCGAACCTCACATTTCACCATATGTGGAATTTTCCGAGTCCGAACGACTTTCTTATATGAAGCGTGACCTATGGTTTTTATCGTCGATTTGGGTTGAATTAGGTGAGATACCACTTCCTAGGAAGTTTTCCGTTCATAACTCTGCTAATTTTTGAAAAATACGAAAATCATGTCCTCGAACCTCACATTTTACCATATGTGGAATTTTCAGAGTCCGAACGACTTTCTTATATGAAGCGTGACCCATGGTTTTTATCATCGATTTGGGTTGAATTAGGTAAGATACTACTTCCTACGAAGTTTCCCGTTCATACCTTCCCTAATTTTTGAAAAATAAGAAAATTATGTCTCCGAACCTCACATTTTACCATATGTGGAATTTTCAGAGTCCGAACGACTTTCTTATATGAATCGTGACCTATGGTTTTTATCATTGATTTGAGTTGGTATAGGTACGATACTACGTCCTGAGATGTTTTTCGAACATTCCTTCAGTAGTTTTTGAAAAATGAGGAAATCATGTCGCTCGAACCTCACATTTCACCATATGTGGAATTTTCCGAGTCCGAACGACTTTCTTATATGAAGCGTGACCTATGGTTTTTATCGTCGATTTGGGTTGAATTAGGTGAGATACCACTTCCTAGGAAGTTTTCCGTTCATAACTCTGCTAATTTTTGAAAAATACGAAAATCATGTCCTCGAACCTCACATTTTACCATATGTGGAATTTTCAGAGTCCGAACGACTTTCTTATATGAAGCGTGACCTATGGTTTTTATCGTCGATTTGGGTTGAATTAGGTGAGATACCACTTCCTAGGAAGTTTTCCGTTCATAACTCTGCTAATTTTTGAAAAATACGAAAATCATGTCCTCGAACCTCACATTTTACCATATGTGGAATTTTCAGAATCCGAACGACTTTCTTATATGAAGCGTGACCCATGGTTTTTATCGTCGATTTGGGTTGAATTAGGTAAGAGACTACTTCCTACGAAGTTTCCCTTTCATACCTTCCCTAATTTTTGAAAAATAAGAAAATTATGTCTCCGAACCTCACATTTTACTATATGTGGAATTTTCAGAGTCCGAACGACTTTCTTATATGAAGCGTGACCTATGGTTTTTATCATTGATTTGAGTTAGTATAGGTACGATACTACGCCCTGAGATGTTTTTCGAACATTCCTTCAGTAGTTTTTGAAAAATGAGGAAATCATGTCGCTCGAACCTCACATTTCACCATATGTGGAATTTTCCGAGTCCGAACGACTTTCTTATATGAAGCGTGACCTATGGTTTTTATCGTCGATTTGGGTTGAATTAGGTGAGATACCACTTCCTAGGAAGTTTTCCGTTCATAACTCTGCTAATTTTTGAAAAATACGAAAATCATGTCCTCGAACCTCACATTTTACCATATGTGGAATTTTCAGAGTCCGAACGACTTTCTTATATGAAGCGTGACCCATGGTTTTTATCGTCGATTTGGGTTGAATTAGGTAAGAAACTACTTCCTACGAAGTTTCCCGTTCATACCTTCCCTAATTTTTGAAAAATAAGAGAATCATGTCCTCGAACCTCACATTTTACTATATGTGGAATTTTCAGAGTCCGAACGACTTTTTTATATGAAGCGTGACCTATGGTTTTTATCGTCGATTTGGGTTGAATTAGGTAAGATACTACTTCCTACGAAGTTTCCCGTTCATACCTTCCCTAATTTTTGAAAAATAAGAAAATCATGTCCTCGAACCTCACATTTTACTATATGTGGAATTTTCAGAGTCCGAACGACTTTCTTATATGAAGCGTGACCTATGGTTTTTATCATTGATTTGAGTTAGTATAGGTACGATACTACGCCCTGAGATGTTTTTCGAACATTCCTTCAGTAGTTTTTGAAAAATGAGGAAATCATGTCGCTCGAACCTCACATTTCACCATATGTGGAATTTTCCGAGTCCGAACGACTTTCTTATATGAAGCGTGACCTATGGTTTTTATCGTCGATTTGGGTTGAATTAGGTGAGATACCACTTCCTAGGAAGTTTTCCGTTCATAACTCTGCTAATTTTTGAAAAATACGAAAATCATATCCTCGAACCTCACATTTTACCATATGTGGAATTTTCAGAGTCCGAACGACTTTCTTATATGAAGCGTGACCCATGGTTTTTATCGTCGATTTGGGTTGAATTAGGTAAGATACTACTTCCTACGAAGTTTCCCGTTCATACCTTCCCTAATTTTTGAAAAATAAGAAAATTATGTCTCCGAACCTCACATTTTACTATATGTGGAATTTTCAGAGTCCGAACGACTTTCTTATATGAATCGTGACCTATGGTTTTTATCATTGATTTGAGTTGGTATAGGTACGATACTACGTCCTGAGATGTTTTTCGAACATTCCTTCAGTAGTTTTTGAAAAATGAGGAAATCATGTCGCTCGAACCTCACATTTCACCATATGTGGAATTTTCCGAGTCCGAACGACTTTCTTATATGAAGCGTGACCTATGGTTTTTATCGTCGATTTGGGTTGAATTAGGTGAGATACCACTTCCTAGGAAGTTTTCCGTTCATAACTCTGCTAATTTTTGAAAAATACGAAAATCATGTCCTCGAACCTCACATTTTACCATATGTGGAATTTTCCGAGTCCGAACGACTTTCTTATATGAAGCGTGACCTATGGTTTTTATCGTCGATTTGGGTTGAATTAGGTGAGATACCACTTCCTAGGAAGTTTTCCGTTCATAACTCTGCTAATTTTTGAAAAATACGAAAATCATGTCCTCGAACCTCACATTTTACCATATGTGGAATTTTCAGAATCCGAACGACTTTCTTATATGAAGCGTGACCCATGGTTTTTATCGTCGATTTGGGTTGAATTAGGTAAGATACTACTTCCTACGAAGTTTCCCGTTCATACCTTCCCTAATTTTTGAAAAATAAGAAAATTATGTCCTCGAACCTCACATTTTACTATATGTGGAATTTTCAGAGTCCGAACGAATTTCTTATATGAAGCGTGACCTATGGTTTTTATCATTGATTTGAGTTGGTATAGGTACGATACTACGTCCTGAGATGTTTTTCGAACATTCCTTCAGTAGTTTTTGAAAAATGAGGAAATCATGTCGCTCGAACCTCACATTCCACCATATGTGGAATTTTCCGAGTCCGAACGACTTTCTTATATGAAGCGTGACCTATGGTTTTTATCGTCGATTTGGGTTGAATTAGGTGAGATACCACTTCCTAGGAAGTTTTCCGTTCATAACTCTGCTAATTTTTGAAAAATACGAAAATCATGTCCTCGAACCTCACATTTTACCATATGTGGAATTTTCAGAGTCCGAACGACTTTCTTATATGAAGCGTGACCCATGGATTTTATCGTCGATTTGGGTTGAATTAGGTAAGATACTACTTCCTACGAAGTTTCCTGTTCATACCTTCCCTAATTTTTGAAAAAAAGAAAATTATGTCTCCGAACCTCACATTTTACTATATGTGGAATTTTCAGAGTCCGAACGACTTTTTTATATGAAGCGTGACCTATGGTTTTTATCGACGATTTGGGTTGAATTAGGTAAGATACTACTTCCTACGAAGTTTCCCGTTCATACCTTCCCTAATTTTTGAAAAATAAGAAAATTATGTCTCCGAACCTCACATTTTACTATATGTGGAATTTTCAGAGTCCGAACGACTTTCTTATATGAAGCGTGACCTATGGTTTTTATCATTGATTTGAGTTAGTATAGGTACGATACTACGCCCTGAGATGTTTTTCGAACATTCCTTCAGTAGTTTTTGAAAAATGAGGAAATCATGTCGCTCGAACCTCACATTTCACCATATGTGGAATTTTCCGAGTCCGAACGACTTTCTTATATGAAGCGTGACCTATGGTTTTTATCGTCGATTTGGGTTGAATTAGGTGAGATACCACTTCCTAGGAAGTTTTCCGTTCATAACTCTGCTAATTTTTGAAAAATACGAAAATCATGTCCTCGAACCTCACATTTTACCATATGTGGAATTTTCAGAGTCCGAACGACTTTCTTATATGAAGCGTGACCCATGGTTTTTATCGTCGATTTGGGTTGAATTAGGTAAGAAACTACTTCCTACGAAGTTTCCCGTTCATACCTTCCCTAATTTTTGAAAAATAAGAAAATCATGTCCTCGAACCTCACATTTTACTATATGTGGAATTTTCAGTCCGAACGACTTTTTTATATGAAGCGTGACCTATGGTTTTTATCGACGATTTGGGTTGAATTAGGTAAGATACTACTTCCTACGAAGTTTCCCGTTCATACCTTCCCTAATTTTTGAAAAATAAGAAAATTATGTCTCCGAACCTCACATTTTACTATATGTGGAATTTTCAGAGTCCGAACGACTTTCTTATATGAAGCGTGACCTATGGTTTTTATCATTGATTTGAGTTGGTATAGGTACGATACTACGTCCTGAGATGTTTTTCGAACATTCCTTCAGTAGTTTTTGAAAAATGAGGAAATCATGTCGCTCGAACCTCACATTCCACCATATGTGGAATTTTCCGAGTCCGAACGACTTTCTTATATGAAGCGTGACCTATGGTTTTTATCGTCGATTTGGGTTGAATTAGGTGAGATACTACTTCCTAGGAAGTTTTCCGTTCATAACTCTGCTAATTTTTGAAAAATACGAAAATCATGTCCTCGAACCTCACATTTTACCATATGTGGAATTTTCAGAGTCCGAACGACTTTCTTATATGAAGCGTGACCCATGGTTTTTATCGTCGATTTGGGTTGAATTAGGTAAGATACTACTTCCTACGAAGTTTCCCGTTCATACCTTCCCTAATTTTTGAAAAATAAGAAAATCATGTCCTCGAACCTCACATTTTACTATATGTGGAATTTTCAGAGTCCGAACGACATTCTTATATGAAGCGTGACCCATGGTTTTTATCGTCGATTTGGGTGTAATTAGGTGAAATACTACTTCCTACGAAGTTTCCCGTTCATACCTTCCCTAATTTTTGAAAAAAAGAAAATTATGTTCCGAACCTCACATTTTACTATATGTGGAATTTTCAGAGTCCGAACGACTTTCTTATATGAAGCGTGACCTATGGTTTTTATCGTCGATTTGGGTGTAATTAGGTGAAATACTACTTCCTACGAAGTTTCCCGTTCATACCTTCCCTAATTTTTGAAAAAAAGAAAATTATGTCTCCGAACCTCACATTTTACTATATGTGGAATTTTCAGAGTCCGAACGACATTCTTATATGAAGCGTGACCTATGGTTTTTATCGTCGATTTGGGTGTAATTAGGTGAAATACTACTTCCTACGAAGTTTCCCGTTCATACCTTCCCTACTTTTTGAAAAAAAGAAAATTATGTCTCCGAACCTCACATTTTACTATATGTGGAATTTTCAGAGTCCGAACTACTTTCTTATATGAAGCGTGACCTATGGTTTTTATCGTCGATTTGGTTGTAATTAGGTGAAATACTACTTCCTACGAAGTTTCCCGTTCATACCTTCCCTAGTTTTTGAAAAAAAGAAAATTATGTCTCCGAACCTCACATTTTACTATATGTGGAATTTTCAGAGTCCGAACGACTTTCTTATATGAAACGTGACCTATAGTTTTTATCGTCGATTTGGGTTGAATTAGGTGAGATACTACTTCCTACGAAGTTTCCCGTTCATACCTTCCCTAGTTTTTGAAAAAAAGAAAATTATGTCTCCGAACCTCACATTTTACTATATGTGGAATTTTCAGAGTCCGAACGACTTTCTTATATGAAGCGTGACGTATGGTTTTTATCGTCGATTTGGGTGTAATTAGGTGAAATACTACTTCCTACGAAATTCCCCGTTCATACCTTCCCTAATTTTTGAAAAAAAGAAAATTATGTCTCCGAACCTCACATTTTACTATATGTGGAATTTTCAGAGTCCGAACGACTTTCTTATATGAGGCGTGACCTATGGTTTTTATCGTCGATTTGGGTGTAATTAGGTGAAATACTACTTCCTACGAAGTTTCCCGTTCATACCTTCCCTAATTTTTGAAAAAAAGAAAATTATGTCTCCGAACCTCACATTTTACTATATGTGGAATTTTCAGAGTCCGAACGACTTTCTTATATGAAGCGTGACCTATGGTTTTTATCGTCGATTTGGGTGTAATTAGGTGAAATACTACTTCCTACGAAGTTTCCCGTTCATACCTTCCCTAATTTTTGAAAAAAAGAAAATTATGTCTCCGAACCTCACATTTTACTATATGTGGAATTTTCAGAGTCCGAACGACTTTCTTATATGAAGCGTGACCTATGGTTTTTATCGTCGATTTGGGTGTGATTAGGTGAAATACTACTTCCTACGATGTTTCCCGTTCATACCTTCCCTAATTTTTGAAAAATAAGAAAATCATGTTTTACTATATGTGGAATTTTCAGAGTCCGAACGACTTTCTTATATGACGCGTGACCTATGGTTTTTATCGTCGATTTGGGTGTAATTAGGTGAAATACTACTTCCTACGAAGTTTCCCGTTCATACCTTCCCTAATTTTTGAAAAAAAGAAAATTATGTCTCCGAACCTCACATTTTACTATATGTGGAATTTTCAGAGTCCGAACGACTTTCTTATATGAAGCGTGACCTATGGTTTTTATCGTCGATTTGGGTGTAATTAGGTGAAATACTACTTCCTACGAAGTTTCCCGTTCATACCTTCCCTAATTTTTGAAAAAAAGAAAATTATGTCTCCGAACCTCGCATTTTACTATATGTGGAATTTTCAGAGTCCGAACGACTTTCTTATATGAAGCGTGACCTATGGTTTTTATCGTCGATTTGGGTGTGATTAGGTGAAATACTACTTCCTACGAAGTTTCCCGTTCATACCTTCCCTAATTTTTGAAAAAAAGAAAATTATGTCTCCGAACCTCACATTTTACTATATGTGGAATTTTCAGAGTCCGAACGACTTTCTTATATGAAGCGTGACCTATGGTTTTTATCGTCGATTTGGGTTGAGTTAGGTGAGATACTACTTCCTACGAAGTTTCCCGTTCATACCTTCCCTAGTTTTTGAAAAATAAGAAAATCATGTTTTACTATATGTGGAATTTTCAGAGTCCGAACGACTTTCTTATATGAAGCGTGACCTATGGTTTTTATCGTCGATTTGGGTGTAATTAGGTGAAATACTACTTCCTACGAAGTTTCCCGTTCATACCTTCCCTAATTTTTGAAAAAAAGAAAATTATGTCTCCGAACCTCACATTTTACTATATGTGGAATTTTCAGAGTCCGAACGACATTCTTATATGAAGCGTGACCTATGGTTTTTATCGTCGATTTGGGTGTAATTAGGTGAAATACTACTTCCTACGAAGTTTCCCGTTCATACCTTCCCTAATTTTTGAAAAAAAGAAAATTATGTCTCCGAACCTCACATTTTACTATATGTGGAATTTTCAGAGTCCGAACGACTTTCTTATATGAAGCGTGACCTATGGTTTTTATCGTCGATTTGGGTGTAATTAGGTGAAATACTACTTCCTACGAAGTTTCCCGTTCATACCTTCCCTAATTTTTGAAAAAAAGAAAATTATGTCTCCGAACCTCACATTTTACTATATGTGGAATTTTCAGAGTCCGAACGACTTTCTTATATGAAGCGTGACCTATGGTTTTTATCGTCGATTTGGGTGTAATTAGGTGAAATACTACTTCCTACGAAGTTTCCCGTTCATACCTTCCCTAATTTTTGAAAATAAGAAAATTATGTCTCCGAACCTCACATTTTACTATATGTGGAATTTTCAGAGTCCGAACGACTTTCTTATATGAAGCGTGACCTATGGTTTTTATCATTGATTTGAGTTGGTATAGGTACGATACTACGTCCTGAGATGTTTTTCGAACATTCCTTCAGTAGTTTTTGAAAAATGAGGAAATCATGTCGCTCGAACCTCACATTTCACCATATGTGGAATTTTCCGAGTCCGAACGACTTTCTTATATGAAGCGTGACCTATGGTTTTTATCGTCGATTTGGGTTGAATTAGGTGAGATACCACTTCCTAGGAAGTTTTCCGTTCATAACTCTGCTAATTTTTGAAAAATACGAAAATCATGTCCTCGAACCTCACATTTTACTATATGTGGAATTTTCAGAGTCCGAACGACTTTCTTATATGAAGCGTGACCTATGGTTTTTATCGACGATTTGGGTTGAATTAGGTAAGATACTACTTCCTACGAAGTTTCCCGTTCATACCTTCCCTAATTTTTGAAAAATAAGAAAATTATGTCTCCGAACCTCACATTTTACTATATGTGGAATTTTCAGAGTCCGAACGACTTTCTTATATGAAGCGTGACCTATGGTTTTTATCATTGATTTGAGTTGGTATAGGTACGATACTACGTCCTGAGATGTTTTTCGAACATTCCTTCAGTAGTTTTTGAAAAATGAGGAAATCATGTCGCTCGAACCTCACATTTCACCATATGTGGAATTTTCCGAGTCCGAACGACTTTTTTATATGAAGCGTGACCTATGGTTTTTATCGTCGGGTTGAATTAGGTAAGATACTACTTCCTACGAAGTTTCCCGTTCATAACTTCCCTAATTTTTGAAAAAAAGAAAATTATGTCTCCGAACCTCACATTTTACTATATGTGGAATTTTCAGAGTCCGAACGACTTTCTTATATGAAGCGTGACCTATGGTTTTTATCGTCGATTTGGGTGTAATTAGGTGAAATACTACTTCCTAGGAAGTTTTCCGTTCATAACTCTGCTAATTTTTGAAAAATACGAAAATCATGACCTCGAACCTCACATTTTACCATATGTGGAATTTTCAGAATCCGAACGACTTTCTTATATGAAGCGTGACCCATGGTTTTTATCGTCGATTTGGGTTGAATTAGGTAAGATACTACTTCCTACGAAGTTTCCCGTTCATACCTTCCCTAATTTTTGAAAAATAAGAAAATTATGTCCTCGAACCTCACATTTTACTATATGTGGAATTTTCAGAGTCCGAACGAATTTCTTATATGAAGCGTGACCTATGGTTTTTATCATTGATTTGAGTTGGTATAGGTACGATACTACGTCCTGAGATGTTTTTCGAACATTCCTTCAGTAGTTTTTGAAAAATGAGGAAATCATGTCGCTCGAACCTCACATTCCACCATATGTGGAATTTTCCGAGTCCGAACGACTTTCTTATATGAAGCGTGACCTATGGTTTTTATCGTCGATTTGGGTTGAATTAGGTGAGATACCACTTCCTAGGAAGTTTTCCGTTCATAACTCTGCTAATTTTTGAAAAATACGAAAATCATGTCCTCGAACCTCACATTTTACCATATGTGGAATTTTCAGAGTCCGAACGACTTTCTTATATGAAGCGTGACCCATGGATTTTATCGTCGATTTGGGTTGAATTAGGTAAGATACTACTTCCTACGAAGTTTCCTGTTCATACCTTCCCTAATTTTTGAAAAAAAGAAAATTATGTCTCCGAACCTCACATTTTACTATATGTGGAATTTTCAGAGTCCGAACGACTTTTTTATATGAAGCGTGACCTATGGTTTTTATCGACGATTTGGGTTGAATTAGGTAAGATACTACTTCCTACGAAGTTTCCCGTTCATACCTTCCCTAATTTTTGAAAAATAAGAAAATTATGTCTCCGAACCTCACATTTTACTATATGTGGAATTTTCAGAGTCCGAACGACTTTCTTATATGAAGCGTGACCTATGGTTTTTATCATTGATTTGAGTTAGTATAGGTACGATACTACGCCCTGAGATGTTTTTCGAACATTCCTTCAGTAGTTTTTGAAAAATGAGGAAATCATGTCGCTCGAACCTCACATTTCACCATATGTGGAATTTTCCGAGTCCGAACGACTTTCTTATATGAAGCGTGACCTATGGTTTTTATCGTCGATTTGGGTTGAATTAGGTGAGATACCACTTCCTAGGAAGTTTTCCGTTCATAACTCTGCTAATTTTTGAAAAATACGAAAATCATGTCCTCGAACCTCACATTTTACCATATGTGGAATTTTCAGAGTCCGAACGACTTTCTTATATGAAGCGTGACCCATGGTTTTTATCGTCGATTTGGGTTGAATTAGGTAAGAAACTACTTCCTACGAAGTTTCCCGTTCATACCTTCCCTAATTTTTGAAAAATAAGAAAATCATGTCCTCGAACCTCACATTTTACTATATGTGGAATTTTCAGTCCGAACGACTTTTTTATATGAAGCGTGACCTATGGTTTTTATCGACGATTTGGGTTGAATTAGGTAAGATACTACTTCCTACGAAGTTTCCCGTTCATACCTTCCCTAATTTTTGAAAAATAAGAAAATTATGTCTCCGAACCTCACATTTTACTATATGTGGAATTTTCAGAGTCCGAACGACTTTCTTATATGAAGCGTGACCTATGGTTTTTATCATTGATTTGAGTTGGTATAGGTACGATACTACGTCCTGAGATGTTTTTCGAACATTCCTTCAGTAGTTTTTGAAAAATGAGGAAATCATGTCGCTCGAACCTCACATTCCACCATATGTGGAATTTTCCGAGTCCGAACGACTTTCTTATATGAAGCGTGACCTATGGTTTTTATCGTCGATTTGGGTTGAATTAGGTGAGATACCACTTCCTAGGAAGTTTTCCGTTCATAACTCTGCTAATTTTTGAAAAATACGAAAATCATGTCCTCGAACCTCACATTTTACCATATGTGGAATTTTCAGAGTCCGAACGACTTTCTTATATGAAGCGTGACCCATGGTTTTTATCGTTGATTTGGGTTGAATTAGGTAAGATACTACTTCCTACGAAGTTTCCCGTTCATACCTTCCCTAATTTTTGAAAAATAAGAAAATCATGTCCTCGAACCTCACATTTTACTATATGTGGAATTTTCAGAGTCCGAACGACATTCTTATATGAAGCGTGACCCATGGTTTTTATCGTCGATTTGGGTGTAATTAGGTGAAATACTACTTCCTACGAAGTTTCCCGTTCATACCTTCCCTAATTTTTGAAAAAAAGAAAATTATGTTCCGAACCTCACATTTTACTATATGTGGAATTTTCAGAGTCCGAACGACTTTCTTATATGAAGCGTGACCTATGGTTTTTATCGTCGATTTGGGTGTAATTAGGTGAAATACTACTTCCTACGAAGTTTCCCGTTCATACCTTCCCTAATTTTTGAAAAAAAGAAAATTATGTCTCCGAACCTCACATTTTACTATATGTGGAATTTTCAGAGTCCGAACGACATTCTTATATGAAGCGTGACCTATGGTTTTTATCGTCGATTTGGGTGTAATTAGGTGAGATACTACTTCCTACGAAGTTTCCCGTTCATACCTTCCCTAATTTTTGAAAAAAAGAAAATTATGTCTCCGAACCTCACATTTTACTATATGTGGAATTTTCAGAGTCCGAACTACTTTCTTATATGAAACGTGACCTATGGTTTTTATCGTCGATTTGGTTGTAATTAGGTGAAATACTACTTCCTACGAAGTTTCCCGTTCATACCTTCCCTAATTTTTGAAAAAAAGAAAATTATGTCTCCGAACCTCACATTTTACTATATGTGGAATTTTCAGAGTCCGAACGACTTTCTTATATGAAACGTGACCTATAGTTTTTATCGTCGATTTGGGTTGAATTAGGTGAGATACTACTTCCTACGAAGTTTCCCGTTCATACCTTCCCTAGTTTTTGAAAAAAAGAAAATTATGTCTCCGAACCTCACATTTTACTATATGTGGAATTTTCAGAGTCCGAACGACTTTCTTATATGAAGCGTGACGTATGGTTTTTATCGTCGATTTGGGTGTAATTAGGTGAAATACTACTTCCTACGAAATTCCCCGTTCATACCTTCCCTAATTTTTGAAAAAAAGAAAATTATGTCTCCGAACCTCACATTTTACTATATGTGGAATTTTCAGAGTCCGAACGACTTTCTTATATGAGGCGTGACCTATGGTTTTTATCGTCGATTTGGGTGTAATTAGGTGAAATACTACTTCCTACGAAGTTTCCCGTTCATACCTTCCCTAATTTTTGAAAAAAAGAAAATTATGTCTCCGAACCTCACATTTTACTATATGTGGAATTTTCAGAGTCCGAACGACTTTCTTATATGAAGCGTGACCTATGGTTTTTATCGTCGATTTGGGTGTAATTAGGTGAAATACTACTTCCTACGAAGTTTCCCGTTCATACCTTCCCTAATTTTTGAAAAAAAGAAAATTATGTCTCCGAACCTCACATTTTACTATATGTGGAATTTTCAGAGTCCGAACGACTTTCTTATATGAAGCGTGACCTATGGTTTTTATCGTCGATTTGGGTGTGATTAGGTGAAATACTACTTCCTACGATGTTTCCCGTTCATACCTTCCCTAATTTTTGAAAAATAAGAAAATCATGTTTTACTATATGTGGAATTTTCAGAGTCCGAACGACTTTCTTATATGACGCGTGACCTATGGTTTTTATCGTCGATTTGGGTGTAATTAGGTGAAATACTACTTCCTACGAAGTTTCCCGTTCATACCTTCCCTAATTTTTGAAAAAAAGAAAATTATGTCTCCGAACCTCACATTTTACTATATGTGGAATTTTCAGAGTCCGAACGACTTTCTTATATGAAGCGTGACCTATGGTTTTTATCGTCGATTTGGGTGTAATTAGGTGAGATACTACTTCCTACGAAGTTTCCCGTTCATACCTTCCCTAATTTTTGAAAAAAAGAAAATTATGTCTCCGAACCTCGCATTTTACTATATGTGGAATTTTCAGAGTCCGAACGACTTTCTTATATGAAGCGTGACCTATGGTTTTTATCGTCGATTTGGGTGTGATTAGGTGAAATACTACTTCCTACGAAGTTTCCCGTTCATACCTTCCCTAATTTTTGAAAAAAAGAAAATTATGTCTCCGAACCTCACATTTTACTATATGTGGAATTTTCAGAGTCCGAACGACTTTCTTATATGAAGCGTGACCTATGGTTTTTATCGTCGATTTGGGTTGAGTTAGGTGAGATACTACTTCCTACGAAGTTTCCCGTTCATACCTTCCCTAGTTTTTGAAAAATAAGAAAATCATGTTTTACTATATGTGGAATTTTCAGAGTCCGAACGACTTTCTTATATGAAGCGTGACCTATGGTTTTTATCGTCGATTTGGGTGTAATTAGGTGAAATACTACTTCCTACGAAGTTTCCCGTTCATACCTTCCCTAATATTTGAAAAAAAGAAAATTATGTCTCCGAACCTCACATTTTACTATATGTGGAATTTTCAGAGTCCGAACGACATTCTTATATGAAGCGTGACCTATGGTTTTTATCGTCGATTTGGGTGTAATTAGGTGAAATACTACTTCCTACGAAGTTTCCCGTTCATACCTTCCCTAATTTTTGAAAAAAAGAAAATTATGTCTCCGAACCTCACATTTTACTATATGTGGAATTTTCAGAGTCCGAACGACTTTCTTATATGAAGCGTGACCTATGGTTTTTATCGTCGATTTGGGTGTAATTAGGTGAAATACTACTTCCTACGAAGTTTCCCGTTCATACCTTCCCTAATTTTTGAAAAAAAGAAAATTATGTCTCCGAACCTCACATTTTACTATATGTGGAATTTTCAGAGTCCGAACGACTTTCTTATATGAAGCGTGACCTATGGTTTTTATCGTCGATTTGGGTGTAGTTAGGTGAAATACTACTTCCTACGAGGTTTCCCGTTCATATCTTCCCTAATTTTTGAAAATAAGAAAATTATGTCTCCGAACCTCACATTTTACTATATGTGGAATTTTCAGAGTCCGAACGACTTTCTTATATGAAGCGTGACCTATGGTTTTTATCATTGATTTGAGTTGGTATAGGTACGATACTACGTCCTGAGATGTTTTTCGAACATTCCTTCAGTAGTTTTTGAAAAATGAGGAAATCATGTCGCTCGAACCTCACATTTCACCATATGTGGAATTTTCCGAGTCCGAACGACTTTCTTATATGAAGCGTGACCTATGGTTTTTATCGTCGATTTGGGTTGAATTAGGTGAGATACCACTTCCTAGGAAGTTTTCCGTTCATAACTCTGCTAATTTTTGAAAAATACGAAAATCATGTCCTCGAACCTCACATTTTACTATATGTGGAATTTTCAGAGTCCGAACGACTTTCTTATATGAAGCGTGACCTATGGTTTTTATCGACGATTTGGGTTGAATTAGGTAAGATACTACTTCCTACGAAGTTTCCCGTTCATACCTTCCCTAATTTTTGAAAAATAAGAAAATTATGTCTCCGAACCTCACATTTTACTATATGTGGAATTTTCAGAGTCCGAACGACTTTCTTATATGAAGCGTGACCTATGGTTTTTATCATTGATTTGAGTTGGTATAGGTACGATACTACGTCCTGAGATGTTTTTCGAACATTCCTTCAGTAGTTTTTGAAAAATGAGGAAATCATGTCGCTCGAACCTCACATTTCACCATATGTGGAATTTTCCGAGTCCGAACGACTTTTTTATATGAAGCGTGACCTATGGTTTTTATCGTCGATTTGGGTTGAATTAGGTAAGATACTACTTCCTACGAAGTTTCCCGTTCATAACTTCCCTAATTTTTGAAAAAAAGAAAATTATGTCTCCGAACCTCACATTTTACTATATGTGGAATTTTCAGAGTCCGAACGACTTTCTTATATGAAGCGTGACCTATGGTTTTTATCGTCGATTTGGGTGTAATTAGGTGAAATACTACTTCCTACGAAGTTTTCCGTTCATACCTTCCCTAATTTTTGAAAAAAAGAAAATTATGTCTCCGAACCTCGCATTTTACTATATGTGGAATTTTCAGAGTCCGAACGACTTTCTTATATGAAGCGTGACCTATGGTTTTTATCGACGATTTGGGTTGAATTAGGTAAGATACTACTTCCTACGAAGTTTCCCGTTCATACCTTCCCTAATTTTTGAAAAATAAGAAAATTATGTCTCCGAACCTCACATTTTACTATATGTGGAATTTTCAGAGTCCGAACGACTTTCTTATATGAAGCGTGACCTATGGTTTTTATCATTGATTTGAGTTAGTATAGGTACGATACTACGCCCTGAGATGTTTTTCGAACATTCCTTCAGTAGTTTTTGAAAAATGAGGAAATCATGTCGCTCGAACCTCACATTTCACCATATGTGGAATTTTCCGAGTCCGAACGACTTTCTTATATGAAGCGTGACCTATGGTTTTTATCGTCGATTTGGGTTGAATTAGGTGAGATACCACTTCCTAGGAAGTTTTCCGTTCATAACTCTGCTAATTTTTGAAAAATACGAAAATCATGTCCTCGAACCTCACATTTTACCATATGTGGAATTTTCAGAGTCCGAACGACTTTCTTATATGAAGCGTGACCCATGGTTTTTATCGTCGATTTGGGTTGAATTAGGTAAGAAACTACTTCCTACGAAGTTTCCCGTTCATACCTTCCCTAATTTTTGAAAAATAAGAAAATCATGTCCTCGAACCTCACATTTTACTATATGTGGAATTTTCAGTCCGAACGACTTTTTTATATGAAGCGTGACCTATGGTTTTTATCGACGATTTGGGTTGAATTAGGTAAGATACTACTTCCTACGAAGTTTCCCGTTCATACCTTCCCTAATTTTTGAAAAATAAGAAAATTATGTCTCCGAACCTCACATTTTACTATATGTGGAATTTTCAGAGTCCGAACGACTTTCTTATATGAAGCGTGACCTATGGTTTTTATCATTGATTTGAGTTGGTATAGGTACGATACTACGTCCTGAGATGTTTTTCGAACATTCCTTCAGTAGTTTTTGAAAAATGAGGAAATCATGTCGCTCGAACCTCACATTCCACCATATGTGGAATTTTCCGAGTCCGAACGACTTTCTTATATGAAGCGTGACCTATGGTTTTTATCGTCGATTTGGGTTGAATTAGGTGAGATACCACTTCCTAGGAAGTTTTCCGTTCATAACTCTGCTAATTTTTGAAAAATACGAAAATCATGTCCTCGAACCTCACATTTTACCATATGTGGAATTTTCAGAGTCCGAACGACTTTCTTATATGAAGCGTGACCCATGGTTTTTATCGTCGATTTGGGTTGAATTAGGTAAGATACTACTTCCTACGAAGTTTCCCGTTCATACCTTCCCTAATTTTTGAAAAATAAGAAAATCATGTCCTCGAACCTCACATTTTACTATATGTGGAATTTTCAGAGTCCGAACGACATTCTTATATGAAGCGTGACCCATGGTTTTTATCGTCGATTTGGGTGTAATTAGGTGAAATACTACTTCCTACGAAGTTTCCCGTTCATACCTTCCCTAATTTTTGAAAAAAAGAAAATTATGTTCCGAACCTCACATTTTACTATATGTGGAATTTTCAGAGTCCGAACGACTTTCTTATATGAAGCGTGACCTATGGTTTTTATCGTCGATTTGGGTGTAATTAGGTGAAATACTACTTCCTACGAAGTTTCCCGTTCATACCTTCCCTAATTTTTGAAAAAAAGAAAATTATGTCTCCGAACCTCACATTTTACTATATGTGGAATTTTCAGAGTCCGAACGACATTCTTATATGAAGCGTGACCTATGGTTTTTATCGTCGATTTGGGTGTAATTAGGTGAAATACTACTTCCTACGAAGTTTCCCGTTCATACCTTCCCTAATTTTTGAAAAAAAGAAAATTATGTCTCCGAACCTCACATTTTACTATATGTGGAATTTTCAGAGTCCGAACTACTTTCTTATATGAAGCGTGACCTATGGTTTTTATCGTCGATTTGGTTGTAATTAGGTGAAATACTACTTCCTACGAAGTTTCCCGTTCATACCTTCCCTAATTTTTGAAAAAAAGAAAATTATGTCTCCGAACCTCACATTTTACTATATGTGGAATTTTCAGAGTCCGAACGACTTTCTTATATGAAACGTGACCTATAGTTTTTATCGTCGATTTGGGTTGAATTAGGTGAGATACTACTTCCTACGAAGTTTCCCGTTCATACCTTCCCTAGTTTTTGAAAAAAAGAAAATTATGTCTCCGAACCTCACATTTTACTATATGTGGAATTTTCAGAGTCCGAACGACTTTCTTATATGAAGCGTGACGTATGGTTTTTATCGTCGATTTGGGTGTAATTAGGTGAAATACTACTTCCTACGAAATTCCCCGTTCATACCTTCCCTAATTTTTGAAAAAAAGAAAATTATGTCTCCGAACCTCACATTTTACTATATGTGGAATTTTCAGAGTCCGAACGACTTTCTTATATGAGGCGTGACCTATGGTTTTTATCGTCGATTTGGGTGTAATTAGGTGAAATACTACTTCCTACGAAGTTTCCCGTTCATACCTTCCCTAATTTTTGAAAAAAAGAAAATTATGTCTCCGAACCTCACATTTTACTATATGTGGAATTTTCAGAGTCCGAACGACTTTCTTATATGAAGCGTGACCTATGGTTTTTATCGTCGATTTGGGTGTAATTAGGTGAAATACTACTTCCTACGAAGTTTCCCGTTCATACCTTCCCTAATTTTTGAAAAAAAGAAAATTATGTCTCCGAACCTCACATTTTACTATATGTGGAATTTTCAGAGTCCGAACGACTTTCTTATATGAAGCGTGACCTATGGTTTTTATCGTCGATTTGGGTGTGATTAGGTGAAATACTACTTCCTACGATGTTTCCCGTTCATACCTTCCCTAATTTTTGAAAAATAAGAAAATCATGTTTTACTATATGTGGAATTTTCAGAGTCCGAACGACTTTCTTATATGAAGCGTGACCTATGGTTTTTATCGTCGATTTGGGTGTAATTAGGTGAAATACTACTTCCTACGAAGTTTCCCGTTCATACCTTCCCTAATTTTTGAAAAAAAGAAAATTATGTCTCCGAACCTCACATTTTACTATATGTGGAATTTTCAGAGTCCGAACGACTTTCTTATATGAAGCGTGACCTATGGTTTTTATCGTCGATTTGGGTGTAATTAGGTGAAATACTACTTCCTACGAAGTTTCCCGTTCATACCTTCCCTAATTTTTGAAAAAAAGAAAATTATGTCTCCGAACCTCGCATTTTACTATATGTGGAATTTTCAGAGTCCGAACGACTTTCTTATATGAAGCGTGACCTATGGTTTTTATCGTCGATTTGGGTGTGATTAGGTGAAATACTACTTCCTACGAAGTTTCCCGTTCATACCTTCCCTAATTTTTGAAAAAAAGAAAATTATGTCTCCGAACCTCACATTTTACTATATGTGGAATTTTCAGAGTCCGAACGACTTTCTTATATGAAGCGTGACCTATGGTTTTTATCGTCGATTTGGGTTGAGTTAGGTGAGATACTACTTCCTACGAAGTTTCCCGTTCATACCTTCCCTAGTTTTTGAAAAATAAGAAAATCATGTTTTACTATATGTGGAATTTTCAGAGTCCGAACGACTTTCTTATATGAAGCGTGACCTATGGTTTTTATCGTCGATTTGGGTGTAATTAGGTGAAATACTACTTCCTACGAAGTTTCCCGTTCATACCTTCCCTAATTTTTGAAAAAAAGAAAATTATGTCTCCGAACCTCACATTTTACTATATGTGGAATTTTCAGAGTCCGAACGACATTCTTATATGAAGCGTGACCTATGGTTTTTATCGTCGATTTGGGTGTAATTAGGTGAAATACTACTTCCTACGAAGTTTCCCGTTCATACCATCCCTAATTTTTGAAAAAAAGAAAATTATGTCTCCGAACCTCACATTTTACTATATGTGGAATTTTCAGAGTCCGAACGACTTTCTTATATGAAGCGTGACCTATGGTTTTTATCGTCGATTTGGGTGTAATTAGGTAAAATACTACTTCCTACGAAGTTTCCCGTTCATACCTTCCCTAATTTTTGAAAAAAAGAAAATTATGTCTCCGAACCTCACATTTTACTATATGTGGAATTTTCAGAGTCCGAACGACTTTCTTATATGAAACGTGACCTATGGTTTTTATCGTCGATTTGGGTTGAATTAGGTGAGATACTACTTCCTACGAAGTTTCCCGTTCATACCTTCCCTAGTTTTTGAAAAAAAGAAAATTATGTCTCCGAACCTCACATTTTACTATATGTGGAATTTTCAGAGTCCGAACGACTTTCTTATATGAAGCGTGACCTATGGTTTTTATCGTCGATTTGGGTGTAATTAGGTGAAATACTACTTCCTACGAAGTTTCCCGTTCATACCTTCCCTAATTTTTGAAAAAAAGAAAATTATGTCTCCGAACCTCACATTTTACTATATGTGGAATTTTCAGAGTCCGAACGACTTTCTTATATGAAGCGTGACCTATGGTTTTTATCGTCGATTTGGGTGTAATTAGGTGAAATACTACTTCCTACGAAGTTTCCCGTTCATACCTTCCCTAATTTTTGAAAAAAAGAAAATTATGTCTCCGAACCTCACATTTTACTATATGTGGAATTTTCAGAGTCCGAACGACTTTCTTATATGAAGCGTGACCTATGGTTTTTATCATTGATTTGAGTTGGTATAGGTACGATACTACCTCCTGAGATGTTTTTCGAACATTCCTTCAGTAGTTTTTGAAAAATGAGGAAATCATGTCGCTCGAACCTCACATTTCACCATATGTGGAATTTTCCGAGTCCGAACGACTTTCTTATATGAAGCGTGACCTATGGTTTTTATCGTCGATTTGGGTTGAATTAGGTGAGATACCACTTCCTAGGAAGTTTTCCGTTCATAACTCTGCTAATTTTTGAAAAATACGAAAATCATGTCCTCGAACCTCACATTTTACTATATGTGGAATTTTCAGAGTCCGAACGACTTTCTTATATGAAGCGTGACCTATGGTTTTTATCGACGATTTGGGTTGAATTAGGTAAGATACTACTTCCTACGAAGTTTCCCGTTCATACCTTCCCTAATTTTTGAAAAATAAGAAAATTATGTCTCCGAACCTCACATTTTACTATATGTGGAATTTTCAGAGTCCGAACGACTTTCTTATATGAAGCGTGACCTATGGTTTTTATCATTGATTTGAGTTGGTATAGGTACGATACTACGTCCTGAGATGTTTTTCGAACATTCCTTCAGTAGTTTTTGAAAAATGAGGAAATCATGTCGCTCGAACCTCACATTTCACCATATGTGGAATTTTCCGAGTCCGAACGACTTTTTTATATGAAGCGTGACCTATGGTTTTTATCGTCGATTTGGGTTGAATTAGGTAAGATACTACTTCCTACGAAGTTTCCCGTTCATACCTTCCCTAATTTTTGAAAAATAAGAAAATTATGTCTCCGAACCTCACATTTTACTATATGTGGAATTTTCAGAGTCCGAACGACTTTCTTATATGAAGCGTGACCTATGGTTTTTATCGTCGATTTGGGTGTAATTAGGTGAAATACTACTTCCTACGAAGTTTCCCGTTCATAACTTCCCTAATTTTTGAAAAAAAGAAAATTATGTCTCCGAACCTCACATTTTACTATATGTGGAATTTTCAGAGTCCGAACGACTTTCTTATATGAAGCGTGACCTATGGTTTTTATCGTCGATTTGGGTGTAATTAGGTGAAATACTACTTCCTACGAAGTTTTCCGTTCATACCTTCCCTAATTTTTGAAAAAAAGAAAATTATGTCTCCGAACCTCGCATTTTACTATATGTGGAATTTTCAGAGTCCGAACGACTTTCTTATATGAAGCGTGACCTATGGTTTTTATCGTCGATTTGGGTGTAATTAGGTGAAATACTACTTCCTACGAAGTTTCCCGTTCATACCTTCCCTAATTTTTGAAAAAAAGAAAATTATGTCTCCGAACCTCACATTTTACTATATGTGGAATTTTCAGAGTCCGAACGACATTCTTATATGAAGCGTGACCTATGGTTTTTATCGTCGATTTGGGTGTAATTAGGTGAAATACTACTTCCTACGAAGTTTCCCGTTCATACCTTCCCTAATTTTTGAAAAAAAGAAAATTATGTCTCCGAACCTCACATTTTACTATATGTGGAATTTTCAGAGTCCGAACTACTTTCTTATATGAAGCGTGCCCTATGGTTTTTATCGTCGATTTGGTTGTAATTAGGTGAAATACTACTTCCTACGAAGTTTCCCGTTCATACCTTCCCTAATTTTTGAAAAAAAGAAAATTATGTCTCCGAACCTCACATTTTACTATATGTGGAATTTTCAGAGTCCGAACGACTTTCTTATATGAAACGTGACCTATAGTTTTTATCGTCGATTTGGGTTGAATTAGGTGAGATACTACTTCCTACGAAGTTTCCCGTTCATACCTTCCCTAATTTTTGAAAAAAAGAAAATTATGTCTCCGAACCTCACATTTTACTATATGTGGAATTTTCAGAGTCCGAACGACTTTCTTATATGAAGCGTGACGTATGGTTTTTATCGTCGATTTGGGTGTAATTAGGTGAAATACTACTTCCTACGAAGTTTCCCGTTCATACCTTCCCTAATTTTTGAAAAAAAGAAAATTATGTCTCCGAACCTCACATTTTACTATATGTGGAATTTTCAGAGTCCGAACGACTTTCTTATATGAGGCGTGACCTATGGTTTTTATCGTCGATTTGGGTGTAATTAGGTGAAATACTACTTCCTACGAAGTTTCCCGTTCATACCTTCCCTAATTTTTGAAAAAAAGAAAATTATGTCTCCGAACCTCACATTTTACTATATGTGGAATTTTCAGAGTCCGAACGACTTTCTTATATGAAGCGTGACCTATGGTTTTTATCGTCGATTTGGGTGTAATTAGGTGAAATACTACTTCCTACGAAGTTTCCCGTTCATACCTTCCCTAATTTTTGAAAAAAAGAAAATTATGTCTCCGAACCTCACATTTTACTATATGTGGAATTTTCAGAGTCCGAACGACATTCTTATATGAAGCGTGACCTATGGTTTTTATCGTCGATTTGGGTGTAATTAGGTGAAATACTACTTCCTACGAAGTTTCCCGTTCATACCTTCCCTAATTTTTGAAAAAAAGAAAATTATGTCTCCGAACCTCACATTTTACTATATGTGGAATTTTCAGAGTCCGAACTACTTTCTTATATGAAGCGTGACCTATGGTTTTTATCGTCGATTTGGTTGTAATTAGGTGAAATACTACTTCCTACGAAGTTTCCCGTTCATACCTTCCCTAATTCTTGAAAAAAAGAAAATTATGTCTCCGAACCTCACATTTTACTATATGTGGAATTTTCAGAGTCCGAACGACTTTCTTATATGAAACGTGACCTATAGTTTTTATCGTCGATTTGGGTTGAATTAGGTGAGATACTACTTCCTACGAAGTTTCCCGTTCATACCTTCCCTAATTTTTGAAAAAAAGAAAATTATGTCTCCGAACCTCACATTTTACTATATGTGGAATTTTCAGAGTCCGAACGACTTTCTTATATGAAGCGTGACGTATGGTTTTTATCGTCGATTTGGGTGTAATTAGGTGAAATACTACTTCCTACGAAGTTTCCCGTTCATACCTTCCCTAATTTTTGAAAAAAAGAAAATTATGTCTCCGAACCTCACATTTTACTATATGTGGAATTTTCAGAGTCCGAACGACTTTCTTATATGAGGCGTGACCTATGGTTTTTATCGTCGATTTGGGTGTAATTAGGTGAAATACTACTTCCTACGAAGTTTCCCGTTCATACCTTCCCTAATTTTTGAAAAAAAGAAAATTATGTCTCCGAACCTCACATTTTACTATATGTGGAATTTTCAGAGTCCGAACGACTTTCTTATATGAAGCGTGACCTATGGTTTTTATCGTCGATTTGGGTGTAATTAGGTGAAATACTACTTCCTACGAAGTTTCCCGTTCATACCTTCCCTAATTTTTGAAAAAAAGAAAATTATGTCTCCGAACCTCACATTTTACTATATGTGGAATTTTCAGAGTCCGAACGACTTTCTTATATGAAGCGTGACCTATGGTTTTTATCGTCGATTTGGGTGTAATTAGGTGAAATACTACTTCCTACGAAGTTTCCCGTTCATACCTTCCCTAATTTTTGAAAAAAAGAAAATTATGTCTCCGAACCTCGCATTTTACTATATGTGGAATTTTCAGAGTCCGAACGACTTTCTTATATGAAGCGTGACCTATGGTTTTTATCGTCGATTTGGGTGTGATTAGGTGAAATACTACTTCCTACGAAGTTTCCCGTTCATACCTTCCCTAATTTTTGAAAAATAAGAAAATCATGTTTTACTATATGTGGAATTTTCAGAGTCCGAACGACTTTCTTATATGAAGCGTGACCTATGGTTTTTATCGTCGATTTGGGTGTAATTAGGTGAAATACTACTTCCTACGAAGTTTCCCGTTCATACCTTCCCTAATTTTTGAAAAAAAGAAAATTATGTCTCCGAACCTCACATTTTACTATATGTGGAATTTTCAGAGTCCGAACGACTTTCTTATATGAAGCGTGACCTATGGTTTTTATCGTCGATTTGGGTGTAATTAGGTGAAATACTACTTCCTACGAAGTTTCCCGTTCATACCTTCCCTAATTTTTGAAAAAAAGAAAATTATGTCTCCGAACCTCGCATTTTACTATATGTGGAATTTTCAGAGTCCGAACGACTTTCTTATATGAAGCGTGACCTATGGTTTTTATCGTCGATTTGGGTGTGATTAGGTGAAATACTACTTCCTACGAAGTTTCCCGTTCATACCTTCCCTAATTTTTGAAAAAAAGAAAATTATGTCTCCGAACCTCACATTTTACTATATGTGGAATTTTCAGAGTCCGAACGACTTTCTTATATGAAGCGTGACCTATGGTTTTTATCGTCGATTTGGGTTGAGTTAGGTGAGATACTACTTCCTACGAAGTTTCCCGTTCATACCTTCCCTAGTTTTTGAAAAATAAGAAAATCATGTTTTACTATATGTGGAATTTTCAGAGTCCGAACGACTTTCTTATATGAAGCGTGACCTATGGTTTTTATCGTCGATTTGGGTGTAATTAGGTGAAATACTACTTCCTACGAAGTTTCCCGTTCATACCTTCCCTAATTTTTGAAAAAAAGAAAATTATGTCTCCGAACCTCACATTTTACTATATGTGGAATTTTCAGAGTCCGAACGACTTTCTTATATGAGGCGTGACCTATGGTTTTTATCGTCGATTTGGGTGTAATTAGGTGAAATACTACTTCCTACGAAGTTTCCCGTTCATACCTTCCCTAATTTTTGAAAAAAAGAAAATTATGTCTCCGAACCTCACATTTTACTATATGTGGAATTTTCAGAGTCCGAACGACTTTCTTATATGAAGCGTGACGTATGGTTTTTATCGTCGATTTGGGTGTAATTAGGTGAAATACTACTTCCTACGAAGTTTCCCGTTCATACCTTCCCTAATTTTTGAAAAAAAAAAAATTATGTCTCCGAACCTCACATTTTACTATATGTGGAATTTTCAGAGTCCGAACGACTTTCTTATATGAGGCGTGACCTATGGTTTTTATCGTCGATTTGGGTGTAATTAGGTGAAATACTACTTCCTACGAAGTTTCCCGTTCATACCTTCCCTAATTTTCGAAAAAAAAAAAATTATGTCTCCGAACCTCACATTTTACTATATGTGGAATTTTCAGAGTCCGAACGACTTTCTTATATGAAGCGTGACCTATGGTTTTTATCGTCGATTTGGGTGTAATTAGGTGAAATACTACTTCCTTCGAAGTTTCCCGTTCATACCTTCCCTAATTTTCGAAAAAAAGAAAATTATGTCTCCGAACCTCACATTTTACTATATGTGGAATTTTCAGAGTCCGAACGACATTCTTATATGAAGCGTGACCTATGGTTTTTATCGTCGATTTGGGTGTAATTAGGTGAAATACTACTTCCTACGAAGTTTCCCGTTCATACCTTCCCTAATTTTTGAAAAAAAGAAAATTATGTCTCCGAACCTCACATTTTACTATATGTGGAATTTTCAGAGTCCGAACTACTTTCTTATATGAAGCGTGACCTATGGTTTTTATCGTCGATTTGGTTGTAATTAGGTGAAATACTACTTCCTACGAAGTTTCCCGTTCATACCTTCCCTAATTCTTGAAAAAAAGAAAATTATGTCTCCGAACCTCACATTTTACTATATGTGGAATTTTCAGAGTCCGAACGACTTTCTTATATGAAACGTGACCTATAGTTTTTATCGTCGATTTGGGTTGAATTAGGTGAGATACTACTTCCTACGAAGTTTCCCGTTCATACCTTCCCTAATTTTTGAAAAAAAGAAAATTATGTCTCCGAACCTCACATTTTACTATATGTGGAATTTTCAGAGTCCGAACGACTTTCTTATATGAAGCGTGACGTATGGTTTTTATCGTCGATTTGGGTGTAATTAGGTGAAATACTACTTCCTACGAAGTTTCCCGTTCATACCTTCCCTAATTTTTGAAAAAAAGAAAATTATGTCTCCGAACCTCACATTTTACTATATGTGGAATTTTCAGAGTCCGAACGACTTTCTTATATGAGGCGTGACCTATGGTTTTTATCGTCGATTTGGGTGTAATTAGGTGAAATACTACTTCCTACGAAGTTTCCCGTTCATACCTTCCCTAATTTTTGAAAAAAAGAAAATTATGTCTCCGAACCTCACATTTTACTATATGTGGAATTTTCAGAGTCCGAACGACTTTCTTATATGAAGCGTGACCTATGGTTTTTATCGTCGATTTGGGTGTAATTAGGTGAAATACTACTTCCTACGAAGTTTCCCGTTCATACCTTCCCTAATTTTTGAAAAAAAGAAAATTATGTCTCCGAACCTCACATTTTACTATATGTGGAATTTTCAGAGTCCGAACGACTTTCTTATATGAAGCGTGACCTATGGTTTTTATCGTCGATTTGGGTGTAATTAGGTGAAATACTACTTCCTACGAAGTTTCCCGTTCATACCTTCCCTAATTTTTGAAAAAAAGAAAATTATGTCTCCGAACCTCGCATTTTACTATATGTGGAATTTTCAGAGTCCGAACGACTTTCTTATATGAAGCGTGACCTATGGTTTTTATCGTCGATTTGGGTGTGATTAGGTGAAATACTACTTCCTACGAAGTTTCCCGTTCATACCTTCCCTAATTTTTGAAAAATAAGAAAATCATGTTTTACTATATGTGGAATTTTCAGAGTCCGAACGACTTTCTTATATGAAGCGTGACCTATGGTTTTTATCGTCGATTTGGGTGTAATTAGGTGAAATACTACTTCCTACGAAGTTTCCCGTTCATACCTTCCCTAATTTTTGAAAAAAAGAAAATTATGTCTCCGAACCTCACATTTTACTATATGTGGAATTTTCAGAGTCCGAACGACTTTCTTATATGAAGCGTGACCTATGGTTTTTATCGTCGATTTGGGTGTAATTAGGTGAAATACTACTTCCTACGAAGTTTCCCGTTCATACCTTCCCTAATTTTTGAAAAAAAGAAAATTATGTCTCCGAACCTCGCATTTTACTATATGTGGAATTTTCAGAGTCCGAACGACTTTCTTATATGAAGCGTGACCTATGGTTTTTATCGTCGATTTGGGTGTGATTAGGTGAAATACTACTTCCTACGAAGTTTCCCGTTCATACCTTCCCTAATTTTTGAAAAAAAGAAAATTATGTCTCCGAACCTCACATTTTACTATATGTGGAATTTTCAGAGTCCGAACGACTTTCTTATATGAAGCGTGACCTATGGTTTTTATCGTCGATTTGGGTGGAGTTAGGTGAGATACTACTTCCTACGAAGTTTCCCGTTCATACCTTCCCTAGTTTTTGAAAAATAAGAAAATCATATTTTACTATATGTGGAATTTTCAGAGTCCGAACGACTTTCTTATATGAAGCGTGACCTATGGTTTTTATCGTCGATTTGGGTGTAATTAGGTGAAATACTACTTCCTACGAAGTTTCCCGTTCATACCTTCCCTAATTTTTGAAAAAAAGAAAATTATGTCTCCGAACCTCACATTTTACTATATGTGGAATTTTCAGAGTCCGAACGACTTTCTTATATGAGGCGTGACCTATGGTTTTTATCGTCGATTTGGGTGTAATTAGGTGAAATACTACTTCCTACGAAGTTTCCCGTTCATACCTTCCCTAATTTTTGAAAAAAAGAAAATTATGTCTCCGAACCTCACATTTTACTATATGTGGAATTTTCAGAGTCCGAACGACTTTCTTATATGAAGCGTGACCTATGGTTTTTATCGTCGATTTGGGTGTAATTAGGTGAAATACTACTTCCTACGAAGTTTCCCGTTCATACCTTCCCTAATTTTTGAAAAAAAGAAAATTATGTCTCCGAACCTCACATTTTACTATATGTGGAATTTTCAGAGTCCGAACGACTTTCTTATATGAAGCGTGACCTATGGTTTTTATCGTCGATTTGGGTGTGATTAGGTGAAATACTACTTCCTACGAAGTTTCCCGTTCATACCTTCCCTAATTTTTGAAAAATAAGAAAATCATGTTTTACTATATGTGGAATTTTCAGAGTCCGAACGACTTTCTTATATGAAGCGTGACCTATGGTTTTTATCGTCGATTTGGGTGTAATTAGGTGAAATACTACTTCCTACGAAGTTTCCCGTTCATACCTTCCCTAATTTTTGAAAAAAAGAAAATTATGTCTCCGAACCTCACATTTTACTATATGTGGAATTTTCAGAGTCCGAACGACATTCTTATATGAAGCGTGACCTATGGTTTTTATCGTCGATTTGGGTGTAATTAGGTGAAATACTACTTCCTACGAAGTTTCCTGTTCATACCATCCCTAATTTTTGAAAAAAAGAAAATTATGTCTCCGAACCTCACATTTTACTATATGTGGAATTTTCAGAGTCCGAACGACTTTCTTATATGAAGCGTGACCTATGGTTTTTATCGTCGATTTGGGTGTAATTAGGTGAAATACTACTTCCTACGAAGTTTCCCGTTCATACCTTCCCTAATTTTTGAAAAAAAGAAAATTATGTCTCCGAACCTCACATTTTACTATATGTGGAATTTTCAGAGTCCGAACGACTTTCTTATATGAAACGTGACCTATGGTTTTTATCGTCGATTTGGGTTGAATTAGGTGAGATACTACTTCCTACGAAGTTTCCCGTTCATACCTTCCCTAGTTTTTGAAAAAAAGAAAATTATGTCTCCGAACCTCACATTTTACTATATGTGGAATTTTCAGAGTCCGAACGACTTTCTTATATGAAGCGTGACCTATGGTTTTTATCGTCGATTTGGGTGTAATTAGGTGAAATACTACTTCCTACGAAGTTTCCCGTTCATACCTTCCCTAATTTTTGAAAAAAAGAAAATTATGTCTCCGAACCTCACATTTTTTTATATGTGGAATTTTCAGAGTCCGAACGACTTTCTTATATGAAGCGTGACCTATGGTTTTTATCGTCGATTTGGGTGTAATTAGGTGAAATACTACTTCCTACGAAGTTTCCCGTTCATACCTTCCCTAATTTTTGAAAAAAAGAAAATTATGTCTCCGAACCTCACATTTTACTATATGTGGAATTTTCAGAGTCCGAACGACTTTCTTATATGAAGCGTGACCTATGGTTTTTATCGTCGATTTGGGTGTAATTAGGTGAAATACTACTTCCTACGAAGTTTCCCGTTCATACCTTCCCTAATTTTTGAAAATAAGAAAATTATGTCTCCGAACCTCACATTTTACTATATGTGGAATTTTCAGAGTCCGAACGACTTTCTTATATGAAGCGTGACCTATGGTTTTTATCATTGATTTGAGTTGGTATAGGTACGATACTACGTCCTGAGATGTTTTTCGAACATTCCTTCAGTAGTTTTTGAAAAATGAGGAAATCATGTCGCTCGAACCTCACATTTCACCATATGTGGAATTTTCCGAGTCCGAACGACTTTCTTATATGAAGCGTGACCTATGGTTTTTATCGTCGATTTGGGTTGAATTAGGTGAGATACCACTTCCTAGGAAGTTTTCCGTTCATAACTTTGCTAATTTTTGAAAAATACGAAAATCATGTCCTCGAACCTCACATTTTACTATATGTGGAATTTTCAGAGTCCGAACGACTTTCTTATATGAAGCGTGACCTATGGTTTTTATCGTCGATTTGGGTTGAATTAGGTAAGATACTACTTCCTACGAAGTTTCCCGTTCATACCTTCCCTAATTTTTGAAAAATAAGAAAATTATGTCTCCGAACCTCACATTTTACTATATGTGGAATTTTCAGAGTCCGAACGACTTTCTTATATGAAGCGTGACCTATGGTTTTTATCATTGATTTGAGTTGGTATAGGTACGATACTACGTCCTGAGATGTTTTTCGAACATTCCTTCAGTAGTTTTTGAAAAATGAGGAAATCATGTCGCTCGAACCTCACATTTCACCATATGTGGAATTTTCCGAGTCCGAACGACTTTTTTATATGAAGCGTGACCTATGGTTTTTATCGTCGATTTGGGTTGAATTAGGTAAGATACTACTTCCTACGAAGTTTCCCGTTCATACCTTCCCTAATTTTTGAAAAATAAGAAAATTATGTCTCCGAACCTCACATTTTACTATATGTGGAATTTTCAGAGTCCGAACGACTTTCTTATATGAAGCGTGACCTATGGTTTTTATCGTCGATTTGGGTGTAATTAGGTGAAATACTACTTCCTACGAAGTTTCCCGTTCATAACTTCCCTAATTTTTGAAAAAAAGAAAATTATGTCTCCGAACCTCACATTTTACTATATGTGGAATTTTCAGAGTCCGAACGACTTTCTTATATGAAGCGTGACCTATGGTTTTTATCGTCGATTTGGGTGTAATTAGGTGAAATACTACTTCCTACGAAGTTTCCCGTTCATACCTTCCCTAATTTTTGAAAAAAAGAAAATTATGTCTCCGAACCTCGCATTTTACTATATGTGGAATTTTCAGAGTCCGAACGACTTTCTTATATGAAGCGTGACCTATGGTTTTTATCGTCGATTTGGGTGTAATTAGGTGAAATACTACTTCCTACGAAGTTTCCCGTTCATACCTTCCCTAATTTTTGAAAAAAAGAAAATTATGTCTCCGAACCTCACATTTTACTATATGTGGAATTTTCAGAGTCCGAACGACATTCTTATATGAAGCGTGACCTATGGTTTTTATCGTCGATTTGGGTGTAATTAGGTGAAATACTACTTCCTACGAAGTTTTCCGTTCATACCTTCCCTAATTTTTGAAAAAAAGAAAATTATGTCTCCGAACCTCACATTTTACTATATGTGGAATTTTCAGAGTCCGAACTACTTTCTTATATGAAGCGTGACCTATGGTTTTTATCGTCGATTTGGGTGTAATTAGGTGAAATACTACTTCCTACGAAGTTTCCCGTTCATACCTTCCCTAATTTTTGAAAAAAAGAAAATTATGTCTCCGAACCTCACATTTTACTATATGTGGAATTTTCAGAGTCCGAACGACTTTCTTATATGAAACGTGACCTATAGTTTTTATCGTCGATTTGGGTTGAATTAGGTGAGATACTACTTCCTACGAAGTTTCCCGTTCATACCTTCCCTAATTTTTGAAAAAAAGAAAATTATGTCTCCGAACCTCACATTTTACTATATGTGGAATTTTCAGAGTCCGAACGACTTTCTTATATGAAGCGTGACGTATGGTTTTTATCGTCGATTTGGGTGTAATTAGGTGAAATACTACTTCCTACGAAGTTTCCCGTTCATACCTTCCCTAATTTTTGAAAAAAAGAAAATTATGTCTCCGAACCTCACATTTTACTATATGTGGAATTTTCAGAGTCCGAACGACTTTCTTATATGAGGCGTGACCTATGGTTTTTATCGTCGATTTGGGTGTAATTAGGTGAAATACTACTTCCTACGAAGTTTCCCGTTCATACCTTCCCTAATTTTTGAAAAAAAGAAAATTATGTCTCCGAACCTCACATTTTACTATATGTGGAATTTTCAGAGTCCGAACGACTTTCTTATATGAAGCGTGACCTATGGTTTTTATCGTCGATTTGGGTGTAATTAGGTGAAATACTACTTCCTACGAAGTTTCCCGTTCATACCTTCCCTAATTTTTGAAAAAAAGAAAATTATGTCTCCGAACCTCACATTTTACTATATGTGGAATTTTCAGAGTCCGAACGACTTTCTTATATGAAGCGTGACCTATGGTTTTTATCGTCGATTTGGGTGTAATTAGGTGAAATACTACTTCCTACGAAGTTTCCCGTTCATACCTTCCCTAATTTTTGAAAAAAAGAAAATTATGTCTCCGAACCTCGCATTTTACTATATGTGGAATTTTCAGAGTCCGAACGACTTTCTTATATGAAGCGTGACCTATGGTTTTTATCGTCGATTTGGGTGTGATTAGGTGAAATACTACTTCCTACGAAGTTTCCCGTTCATACCTTCCCTAATTTTTGAAAAATAAGAAAATCATGTTTTACTATATGTGGAATTTTCAGAGTCCGAACGACTTTCTTATATGAAGCGTGACCTATGGTTTTTATCGTCGATTTGGGTGTAATTAGGTGAAATACTACTTCCTACGAAGTTTCCCGTTCATACCTTCCCTAATTTTTGAAAAAAAGAAAATTATGTCTCCGAACCTCACATTTTACTATATGTGGAATTTTCAGAGTCCGAACGACTTTCTTATATGAAGCGTGACCTATGGTTTTTATCGTCGATTTGGGTGTAATTAGGTGAAATACTACTTCCTACGAAGTTTCCCGTTCATACCTTCCCTAATTTTTGAAAAAAAGAAAATTATGTCTCCGAACCTCGCATTTTACTATATGTGGAATTTTCAGAGTCCGAACGACTTTCTTATATGAAGCGTGACCTATGGTTTTTATCGTCGATTTGGGTGTGATTAGGTGAAATACTACTTCCTACGAAGTTTCCCGTTCATACCTTCCCTAATTTTTGAAAAAAAAAAAATTATGTCTCCGAACCTCACATTTTACTATATGTGGAATTTTCAGAGTCCGAACGACTTTCTTATATGAAGCGTGACCTATGGTTTTTATCGTCGATTTGGGTTGAGTTAGGTGAGATACTACTTCCTACGAAGTTTCCCGTTCATACCTTCCCTAGTTTTTGAAAAATAAGAAAATCATGTTTTACTATATGTGGAATTTTCAGAGTCCGAACGACTTTCTTATATGAAGCGTGACCTATGGTTTTTATCGTCGATTTGGGTGTAATTAGGTGAAATACTACTTCCTACGAAGTTTCCCGTTCATACCTTCCCTAATTTTTGAAAAAAAGAAAATTATGTCTCCGAACCTCACATTTTACTATATGTGGAATTTTCAGAATCCGAACGACTTTCTTATATGAGGCGTGACCTATGGTTTTTATCGTCGATTTGGGTGTAATTAGGTGAAATACTACTTCCTACGAAGTTTCCCGTTCATACCTTCCCTAATTTTTGAAAAAAAGAAAATTATGTCTCCGAACCTCACATTTTACTATATGTGGAATTTTCAGAGTCCGAACGACTTTCTTATATGAAGCGTGACCTATGGTTTTTATCGTCGATTTGGGTGTAATTAGGTGAAATACTACTTCCTACGAAGTTTCCCGTTCATACCTTCCCTAATTTTTGAAAAAAAGAAAATTATGTCTCCGAACCTCACATTTTACTATATGTGGAATTTTCAGAGTCCGAACGACTTTCTTATATGAAGCGTGACCTATGGTTTTTATCGTCGATTTGGGTGTGATTAGGTGAAATACTACTTCCTACGAAGTTTCCCGTTCATACCTTCCCTAATTTTTGAAAAATAAGAAAATCATGTTTTACTATATGTGGAATTTTCAGAGTCCGAACGACTTTCTTATATGAAGCGTGACCTATGGTTTTTATCGTCGATTTGGGTGTAATTAGGTGAAATACTACTTCCTACGAAGTTTCCCGTTCATACCTTCCCTAATTTTTGAAAAAAAGAAAATTATGTCTCCGAACCTCACATTTTACTATATGTGGAATTTTCAGAGTCCGAACGACTTTCTTATATGAAGCGTGACCTATGGTTTTTATCGTCGATTTGGGTGTAATTAGGTGAAATACTACTTCCTACGAAGTTTCCCGTTCATACCTTCCCTAATTTTTGAAAAAAAGAAAATTATGTCTCCGAACCTCGCATTTTACTATATGTGGAATTTTCAGAGTCCGAACGACTTTCTTATATGAAGCGTGACCTATGGTTTTTATCGTCGATTTGGGTGTGATTAGGTGAAATACTACTTCCTACGAAGTTTCCCGTTCATACCTTCCCTAATTTTTGAAAAAAAGAAAATTATGTCTCCGAACCTCACATTTTACTATATGTGGAATTTTCAGAGTCCGAACGACTTTCTTATATGAAGCGTGACCTATGGTTTTTATCGTCGATTTGGGTTGAGTTAGGTGAGATACTACTTCCTACGAAGTTTCCCGTTCATACCTTCCCTAGTTTTTGAAAAATAAGAAAATCATGTTTTACTATATGTGGAATTTTCAGAGTCCGAACGACTTTCTTATATGAAGCGTGACCTATGGTTTTTATCGTCGATTTGGGTGTAATTAGGTGAAATACTACTTCCTACGAAGTTTCCCGTTCATACCTTCCCTAATTTTTGAAAAAAAGAAAATTATGTCTCCGAACCTCGCATTTTACTATATGTGGAATTTTCAGAGTCCGAACGACATTCTTATATGAAGCGTGACCTATGGTTTTTATCGTCGATTTGGGTGTAATTAGGTGAAATACTACTTCCTACGAAGTTTCCCGTTCATACCATCCCTAATTTTTGAAAAAAAGAAAATTATGTCTCCGAACCTCACATTTTACTATATGTGGAATTCTCAGAGTCCGAACGACTTTCTTATATGAAGCGTGACCTATGGTTTTTATCGTCGATTTGGGTGTAATTAGGTGAAATACTACTTCCTACGAAGTTTCCCGTTCATACCTTCCCTAATTTTTGAAAAAAAGAAAATTATGTCTCCGAACCTCACATTTTACTATATGTGGAATTTTCAGAGTCCGAACGACTTTCTTATATGAAACGTGACCTATGGTTTTTATCGTCGATTTGGGTTGAATTAGGTGAGATACTACTTCCTACGAAGTTGTCCGTTCATACCTTCCCTAGTTTTTGAAAAAAAGAAAATTATGTCTCCGAACCTCACATTTTACTATATGTGGAATTTTCAGAGTCCGAACGACTTTCTTATATGAAGCGTGACCTATGGTTTTTATCGTCGATTTGGGTGTAATTAGGTGAAATACTACTTCCTACGAAGTTTCCCGTTCATACCTTCCCTAATTTTTGAAAAAAAGAAAATTATGTCTCCGAACCTCACATTTTACTATATGTGGAATTTTCAGAGTCCGAACGACTTTCTTATATGAAGCGTGACCTATGGTTTTTATCGTCGATTTGGGTGTAATTAGGTGGAATACTACTTCCTACGAAGTTTCCCGTTCATACCTTCCCTAATTTTTGAAAAAAAGAAAATTATGTCTCCGAACCTCACATTTTACTATATGTGGAATTTTCAGAGTCCGAACGACTTTCTTATATGAAGCGTGACCTATGGTTTTTATCGTCGATTTGGGTGTAATTAGGTGAAATACTACTTCCTACGAAGTTTCCCGTTCATACCTTCCCTAATTTTTGAAAATAAGAAAATTATGTCTCCGAACCTCACATTTTACTATATGTGGAATTTTCAGAGTCCGAACGACTTTCTTATATGAAGCGTGACCTATGGTTTTTATCATTGATTTGAGTTGGTATAGGTACGATACTACGTCCTGAGATGTTTTTCGAACATTCCTTCAGTAGTTTTTGAAAAATGAGGAAATCATGTCGCTCGAACCTCACATTTCACCATATGTGGAATTTTCCGAGTCCGAACGACTTTCTTATATGAAGCGTGACCTATGGTTTTTATCGTCGATTTGGGTTGAATTAGGTGAGATACCACTTCCTAGGAAGTTTTCCGTTCATAACTCTGCTAATTTTTGAAAAATACGAAAATCATGTCCTCGAACCTCACATTTTACTATATGTGGAATTTTCAGAGTCCGAACGACTTTCTTATATGAAGCGTGACCCATGGTTTTTATCGTCGATTTGGATTGAATTAGGTAAGATACTACTTCCTACGAAGTTTCCCGTTCATACCTTCCCTAATTTTTGAAAAATAAGAAAATCATGTCCTCGAACCTCACATTTTACTATATGTGGAATTTTCAGAGTCCGAACGACTTTTTTATATGAAGCGTGACCTATGGTTTTTATCGTCGATTTGGGTTGAATTAGGTAAGATACTACTTCCTACGAAGTTTCCCGTTCATACCTTCCCTAATTTTTGAAAAATAAGAAAATTATGTCTCCGAACCTCACATTTTACTATATGTGGAATTTTCAGAGTCCGAACGACTTTCTTATATGAAGCGTGACCTATGGTTTTTATCGTCGATTTGGGTGTAATTAGGTGAAATACTACTTCCTACGAAGTTTCCCGTTCATACCTTCCCTAATTTTTGAAAAAAAGAAAATTATGTCTCCGAACCTCACATTTTACTATATGTGGAATTTTCAGAGTCCGAACGACTTTCTTATATGGAGCGTGACCTATGGTTTTTATCGTCGATTTGGGTGTAATTAGGTGAAATACTACTTCCTACGAAGTTTCCCGTTCATACCTTCCCTAATTTTTGAAAAAAAGAAAATTATGTCTCCGAACCTCGCATTTTACTATATGTGGAATTTTCAGAGTCCGAACGACTTTCTTATATGAAGCGTGACCTATGGTTTTTATCGTCGATTTGGGTGTAATTAGGTGAAATACTACTTCCTACGAAGTTTCCCGTTCATACCTTCCCTAATTTTTGAAAAAAAGAAAATTATGTCTCCGAACCTCACATTTTACTATATGTGGAATTTTCAGAGTCCGAACGACATTCTTATATGAAGCGTGACCTATGGTTTTTATCGTCGATTTGGGTGTAATTAGGTGAAATACTACTTCCTACGAAGTTTCCCGTTCATACCTTCCCTAATTTTTGAAAAAAAGAAAATTATGTCTCCGAACCTCACATTTTACTATATGTGGAATTTTCAGAGTCCGAACGACTTTCTTATATGAAGCGTGACCTATGGTTTTTATCGTCGATTTGGTTGTAATTAGGTGAAATACTACTTCCTACGAAGTTTCCCGTTCATACCTTCCCTAATTTTGAAAAAAAGAAAATTATGTCTCCGAACCTCACATTTTACTATATGTGGAATTTTCAGAGTCCGAACGACTTTCTTATATGAAACGTGACCTATAGTTTTTATCGTCGATTTGGGTTGAATTAGGTGAGATACTACTTCCTACGAAGTTTCCCGTTCATACCTTCCCTAATTTTTGAAAAAAAGAAAATTATGTCTCCGAACCTCACATTTTACTATATGTGGAATTTTCAGAGTCCGAACGACTTTCTTATATGAAGCGTGACGTATGGTTTTTATCGTCGATTTGGGTGTAATTAGGTGAAATACTACTTCCTACGAAGTTTCCCGTTCATACCTTCCCTAATTTTTGAAAAAAAGAAAATTATGTCTCCGAACCTCACATTTTACTATATGTGGAATTTTCAGAGTCCGAACGACTTTCTTATATGAGGCGTGACCTATGGTTTTTATCGTCGATTTGGGTGTAATTAGGTGAAATACTACTTCCTACGAAGTTTCCCGTTCATACCTTCCCTAATTTTTGAAAAAAAGAAAATTATGTCTCCGAACCTCACATTTTACTGTATGTGGAATTTTCAGAGTCCGAACGACTTTCTTATATGAAGCGTGACCTATGGTTTTTATCGTCGATTTGGGTGTAATTAGGTGAAATACTACTTCCTACGAAGTTTCCCGTTCATACCTTCCCTAATTTTTGAAAAAAAGAAAATTATGTCTCCGAACCTCACATTTTACTATATGTGGAATTTTCAGAGTCCGAACGACTTTCTTATATGAAGCGTGACCTATGGTTTTTATCGTCGATTTGGGTGTAATTAGGTGAAATACTACTTCCTACGAAGTTTCCCGTTCATACCTTCCCTAATTTTTGAAAAAAAGAAAATTATGTCTCCGAACCTCGCATTTTACTATATGTGGAATTTTCAGAGTCCGAACGACTTTCTTATATGAAGCGTGACCTATGGTTTTTATCGTCGATTTGGGTGTGATTAGGTGAAATACTACTTCCTACGAAGTTTCCCGTTCATACCTTCCCTAATTTTTGAAAAATAAGAAAATCATGTTTTACTATATGTGGAATTTTCAGAGTCCGAACGACTTTCTTATATGAAGCGTGACCTATGGTTTTTATCGTCGATTTGGGTGTAATTAGGTGAAATACTACTTCCTACGAAGTTTCCCGTTCATACCTTCCCTAATTTTTGAAAAAAAGAAAATTATGTCTCCGAACCTCACATTTTACTATATGTGGAATTTTCAGAGTCCGAACGACTTTCTTATATGAGGCGTGACCTATGGTTTTTATCGTCGATTTGGGTGTAATTAGGTGAAATACTACTTCCTACGAAGTTTCCCGTTCATACCTTCCCTAATTTTTGAAAAAAAGAAAATTATGTCTCCGAACCTCACATTTTACTATATGTGGAATTTTCAGAGTCCGAACGACTTTCTTATATGAAGCGTGACCTATGGTTTTTATCGTCGATTTGGGTGTAATTAGGTGAAATACTACTTCCTACGAAGTTTCCCGTTCATACCTTCCCTAATTTTTGAAAAAAAGAAAATTATGTCTCCGAACCTCACATTTTACTATATGTGGAATTTTCAGAGTCCGAACGACTTTCTTATATGAAGCGTGACCTATGGTTTTTATCGTCGATTTGGGTGTAATTAGGTGAAATACTACTTCCTACGAAGTTTCCCGTTCATACCTTCCCTAATTTCTGAAAAAAAGAAAATTATGTCTCCGAACCTCGCATTTTACTATATGTGGAATTTTCAGAGTCCGAACGACTTTCTTATATGAAGCGTGACCTATGGTTTTTATCGTCGATTTGGGTGTGATTAGGTGAAATACTACTTCCTACGAAGTTTCCCGTTCATACCTTCCCTAATTTTTGAAAAATAAGAAAATCATGTTTTACTATATGTGGAATTTTCAGAGTCCGAACGACTTTCTTATATGAAGCGTGACCTATGGTTTTTATCGTCGATTTGGGTGTAATTAGGTGAAATACTACTTCCTACGAAGTTTCCCGTTCATACCTTCCCTAATTTTTGAAAAAAAGAAAATTATGTCTCCGAACCTCGCATTTTACTATATGTGGAATTTTCAGAGTCCGAACGACTTTCTTATATGAAGCGTGACCTATGGTTTTTATCGTCGATTTGGGTGTGATTAGGTGAAATACTACTTCCTACGAAGTTTCCCGTTCATACCTTCCCTAATTTTTGAAAAGAAGAAAATTATGTCTCCGAACCTCACATTTTACTATATGTGGAATTTTCAGAGTCCGAACGACTTTCTTATATGAAGCGTGACCTATGGTTTTTATCGTCGATTTGGGTTGAGTTAGGTGAGATACTACTTCCTACGAAGTTTCCCGTTCATACCTTCCCTAGTTTTTGAAAAATAAGAAAATCATGTTTTACTATATGTGGAATTTTCAGAGTCCGAACGACTTTCTTATATGAAGCGTGACCTATGGTTTTTATCGTCGATTTGGGTGTAATTAGGTGAAATACTACTTCCTACGAAGTTTCCCGTTCATACCTTCCCTAATTTTTGAAAAAAAGAAAATTATGTCTCCGAACCTCGCATTTTACTATATGTGGAATTTTCAGAGTCCGAACGACTTTCTTATATGAAGCGTGACCTATGGTTTTTATCGTCGATTTGGGTGTAATTAGGTGAAATACTACTTCCTACGAAGTTTCCCGTTCATACCTTCCCTAATTTTTGAAAAAAAGAAAATTATGTCTCCGAACCTCACATTTTACTATATGTGGAATTTTCAGAGTCCGAACGACTTTCTTATATGAAACGTGACCTATGGTTTTTATGGTCGATTTGGGTTGAATTAGGTGAGATACTACTTCCTACGAAGTTTCCCGTTCATACCTTCCCTAATTTTTGAAAAAAAGAAAATTATGTCTCCGAACCTCACATTTTACTATATGTGGAATTTTCAGAGTCCGAACGACTTTCTTATATGAAGCGTGACCTATGGTTTTTATCGTCGATTTGGGTGTAATTAGGTGAAATACTACTTCCTACGAAGTTTCCCGTTCATACCTTCCCTAATTTTTGAAAAAAAGAAAATTATGTCTCCGAACCTCACATTTTACTATATGTGGAATTTTCAGAGTCCGAACGACTTTCTTATATGAAGCGTGACCTATGGTTTTTATCGTCGATTTGGGTGTAATTAGGTGAAATACTACTTCCTACGAAGTTTCCCGTTCATACCTTCCCTAATTTTTGAAAATAAGAAAATTATGTCTCCGAACCTCACATTTTACTATATGTGGAATTTTCAGAGTCCGAACGACTTTCTTATATGAAGCGTGACCTATGGTTTTTATCATTGATTTGAGTTGGTATAGGTACGATACTACGTCCTGAGATGTTTTTCGAACATTCCTTCAGTAGTTTTTGAAAAATGAGGAAATCATGTCGCTCGAACCTCACATTTCACCATATGTGGAATTTTCCGAGTCCGAACGACTTTCTTATATGAAGCGTGACCTATGGTTTTTATCGTCGATTTGGGTTGAATTAGGTGAGATACCACTTCCTAGGAAGTTTTCCGTTCATAACTCTGCTAATTTTTGAAAAATACGAAAATCATGTCCTCGAACCTCACATTTTACTATATGTGGAATTTTCAGAGTCCGAACGACTTTCTTATATGAAGCGTGACCCATGGTTTTTATCGTCGATTTGGATTGAATTAGGTAAGATACTACTTCCTACGAAGTTTCCCGTTCATACCTTCCCTAATTTTTGAAGAATAAGAAAATCATGTCCTCGAACCTCACATTTTACTATATGTGGAATTTTCAGAGTCCGAACGACTTTTTTATATGAAGCGTGACCTATGGTTTTTATCGTCGATTTGGGTTGAATTAGGTAAGATACTACTTCCTACGAAGTTTCCCGTTCATACCTTCCCTAATTTTTGAAAAATAAGAAAATTATGTCTCCGAACCTCACATTTTACTATATGTGGAATTTTCAGAGTCCGAACGACTTTCTTATATGAAGCGTGACCTATGGTTTTTATCGTCGATTTGGGTGTAATTAGGTGAAATACTACTTCCTACGAAGTTTCCCGTTCATACCTTCCCTAATTTTTGAAAAAAAGAAAATTATGTCTCCGAACCTCGCATTTTACTATATGTGGAATTTTCAGAGTCCGAACGACTTTCTTATATGAAGCGTGACCTATGGTTTTTATCGTCGATTTGGGTGTGATTAGGTGAAATACTACTTCCTACGAAGTTTCCCGTTCATACCTTCCCTAATTTTTGAAAAAAAGAAAATTATGTCTCCGAACCTCACATTTTACTATATGTGGAATTTTCAGAGTCCGAACGACTTTCTTATATGAAGCGTGACCTATGGTTTTTATCGTCGATTTGGGTTGAGTTAGGTGAGATACTACTTCCTACGAAGTCTCCCGTTCATACCTTCCCTAGTTTTTGAAAAATAAGAAAATCATGTTTTACTATATGTGGAATTTTCAGAGTCCGAACGACTTTCTTATATGAAGCGTGACCTATGGTTTTTATCGTCGATTTGGGTGTAATTAGGTGAAATACTACTTCCTACGAAGTTTTCCGTTCATACCTTCCCTAATTTTTGAAAAAAAGAAAATTATGTCTCCGAACCTCACATTTTACTATATGTGGAATTTTCAGAGTCCGAACGACATTCTTATATGAAGCGTGACCTATGGTTTTTATCGTCGATTTGGGTGTAATTAGGTGAAATACTACTTCCTACGAAGTTTCCCGTTCATACCATCCCTAATTTTTGAAAAAAAGAAAATTATGTCTCCGAACCTCACATTTTACTATATGTGGAATTTTCAGAGTCCGAACGACTTTCTTATATGAAGCGTGACCTATGGTTTTTATCGTCGATTTGGGTGTAATTAGGTGAAATACTACTTCCTACGAAGTTTCCCGTTCATACCATCCCTAATTTTTGAAAAAAAGAAAATTATGTCTCCGAACCTCACATTTTACTATATGTGGAATTTTCAGAGTCCGAACGACTTTCTTATATGAAGCGTGACCTATGGTTTTTATCGTCGATTTGGGTGTAATTAGGTGGAATACTACTTCCTACGAAGTTTCCCGTTCATACCTTCCCTAATTTTTGAAAAAAAGAAAATTATGTCTCCGAACCTCACATTTTACTATATGTGGAATTTTCAGAGTCCGAACGACTTTCTTATATGAAACGTGACCTATGGTTTTTATCGTCGATTTGGGTTGAATTAGGTGAGATACTACTTCCTACGAAGTTTCCCGTTCATACCTTCCCTAGTTTTTGAAAAAAAGAAAATTATGTCTCCGAACCTCACATTTTACTATATGTGGAATTTTCAGAGTCCGAACGACTTTCTTATATGAAGCGTGACCTATGGTTTTTATCGTCGATTTGGGTGTAATTAGGTGAAATACTACTTCCTACGAAGTTTCCCGTTCATACCTTCCCTAATTTTTGGAAAAAAAGAAAATTATGTCTCCGAACCTCACATTTTACTATATGTGGAATTTTCAGAGTCCGAACGACTTTCTTATATGAAGCGTGACCTATGGTTTTTATCGTCGATTTGGGTGTAATTAGGTGAAATACTACTTCCTACGAAGTTTCCCGTTCATACCTTCCCTAATTTTTGAAAAAAAGAAAATTATGTCTCCGAACCTCACATTTTACTATATGTGGAATTTTCAGAGTCCGAACGACTTTCTTATATGAAGCGTGACCTATGGTTTTTATCGTCGATTTGGGTGTAATTAGGTGAAATACTACTTCCTACGAAGTTTCCCGTTCATACCTTCCCTAATTTTTGAAAATAAGAAAATTATGTCTCCGAACCTCACATTTTACTATATGTGGAATTTTCAGAGTCCGAACGACTTTCTTATATGAAGCGTGACCTATGGTTTTTATCATTGATTTGAGTTGGTATAGGTACGATACTACGTCCTGAGATGTTTTTCGAACATTCCTTCAGTAGTTTTTGAAAAATGAGGAAATCATGTCGCTCGAACCTCACATTTCACCATATGTGGAATTTTCCGAGTCCGAACGACTTTCTTATATGAAGCGTGACCTATGGTTTTTATCGTCGATTTGGGTTGAATTAGGTGAGATACCACTTCCTAGGAAGTTTTCCGTTCATAACTCTGCTAATTTTTGAAAAATACGAAAATCATGTCCTCGAACCTCACATTTTACTATATGTGGAATTTTCAGAGTCCGAACGACTTTTTTATATGAAGCGTGACCCATGGTTTTTATCGTCGATTTGGGTTGAATTAGGTAAGATACTACTTCCTACGAAGTTTCCCGTTCATACCTTCCCTAATTTTTGAAAAATAAGAAAATCATGTCCTCGAACCTCACATTTTACTATATGTGGAATTTTCAGAGTCCGAACGACTTTCTTATATGAAGCGTGACCTATGGTTTTTATCGTCGATTTGGGTGTAATTAGGTGAAATACTACTTCCTACGAAGTTTCCCGTTCATACCTTCCCTAATTTTTGAAAAAAAGAAAATTATGTCTCCGAACCTCGCATTTTACTATATGTGGAATTTTCAGAGTCCGAACGACTTTCTTATATGAAGCGTGACCTATGGTTTTTATCGTCGATTTGGGTGTGATTAGGTGAAATACTACTTCCTACGAAGTTTCCCGTTCATACCTTCCCTAATTTTTGAAAAATAAGAAAATCATGTTTTACTATATGTGGAATTTTCAGAGTCCGAACGACTTTCTTATATGAAGCGTGACCTATGGTTTTTATCGTCGATTTGGGTGTAATTAGGTGAAATACTACTTCCTACGAAGTTTCCCGTTCATACCTTCCCTAATTTTTGAAAAAAAGAAAATTATGTCTCCGAACCTCACATTTTACTATATGTGGAATTTTCAGAGTCCGAACGACTTTCTTATATGAAGCGTGACCTATGGTTTTTATCGTCGATTTGGGTGTAATTAGGTGAAATACTACTTCCTACGAAGTTTCCCGTTCATACCTTCCCTAATTTTTGAAAAAAAGAAAATTATGTCTCCGAACCTCGCATTTTACTATATGTGGAATTTTCAGAGTCCGAACGACTTTCTTATATGAAGCGTGACCTATGGTTTTTATCGTCGATTTGGGTTGAGTTAGGTGAGATACTACTTCCTACGAAGTTTCCCGTTCATACCTTCTCTAGTTTTTGAAAAATAAGAAAATCATGTTTTACTATATGTGGAATTTTCAGAGTCCGAACGACTTTCTTATATGAAGCGTGACCTATGGTTTTTATCGTCGATTTGGGTGTAATTAGGTGAAATACTACTTCCTACGAAGTTTCCCGTTCATACCTTCCCTAATTTTTGAAAAAAAGAAAATTATGTCTCCGAACCTCACATTTTACTATATGTGGAATTTTCAGAGTCCGAACGACTTTCTTATATGAAACGTGACCTATGGTTTTTATCGTCGATTTGGGTTGAATTAGGTGAGATACTACTTCCTACGAAGTTTCCCGTTCATACCTTCCCTAGTTTTTGAAAAAAAGAAAATTATGTCTCCGAACCTCACATTTTACTATATGTGGAATTTTCAGAGTCCGAACGACTTTCTTATATGAAGCGTGACCTATGGTTTTTATCGTCGATTTGGGTGTAATTAGGTGAAATACTACTTCCTACGAAGTTTCCCGTTCATACCTTCCCTAATTTTTGAAAAAAAGAAAATTATGTCTCCGAACCTCACATTTTACTATATGTGGAATTTTCAGAGTCCGAACGACTTTCTTATATGAAGCGTGACCTATGGTTTTTATCGTCGATTTGGGTGTAATTAGGTGAAATACTACTTCCTACGAAGTTTCCCGTTCATACCTTCCCTAATTTTTGAAAAAAAGAAAATTATGTCTCCGAACCTCACATTTTACTATATGTGGAATTTTCAGAGTCCGAACGACTTTCTTATATGAAGCGTGACCTATGGTTTTTATCGTCGATTTGGGTGTAATTAGGTGAAATACTACTTCCTACGAAGTTTCCCGTTCATACCTTCCCTAATTTTTGAAAATAAGAAAATTATGTCTCCGAACCTCACATTTTACTATATGTGGAATTTTCAGAGTCCGAACGACTTTCTTATATGAAGCGTGACCTATGGTTTTTATCGTCGATTTGGGTGTGATTAGGTGAAATACTACTTCCTACGAAGTTTCCCGTTCATACCTTCCCTAATTTTTGAAAAAAAGAAAATTATGTCTCCGAACCTCACATTTTACTATATGTGGAATTTTCAGAGTCCGAACGACTTTCTTATATGAAGCGTGACCTATGGTTTTTATCGTCGATTTGGGTGTAATTAGGTGAAATACTACTTCCTACGAAGTTTCCCGTTCATACCTTCCCTAATTTTTGAAAAAAAGAAAATTATGTCTCCGAACCTCGCATTTTACTATATGTGGAATTTTCAGAGTCCGAACGACTTTCTTATATGAAGCGTGACCTATGGTTTTTATCGTCGATTTGGGTGTAATTAGGTGAAATACTACTTCCTACGAAGTTTCCCGTTCATACCATCCCTAATTTTTGAAAAAAAGAAAATTATGTCTCCGAACCTCACATTTTACTATATGTGGAATTTTCAGAGTCCGAACGACATTCTTATATGAAGCGTGACCTATGGTTTTTATCGTCGATTTGGGTGTAATTAGGTGAAATACTACTTCCTACGAAGTTTCCCGTTCATACCATCCCTAATTTTTGAAAAAAAGAAAATTATGTCTCCGAACCTCACATTTTACTATATGTGGAATTTTCAGAGTCCGAACGACTTTCTTATATGAAGCGTGACCTATGGTTTTTATCGTCGATTTGGGTGTAATTAGGTGAAATACTACTTCCTACGAAGTTTCCCGTTCATACCATCCCTAATTTTTGAAAAAAAGAAAATTATGTCTCCGAACCTCACATTTTACTATATGTGGAATTTTCAGAGTCCGAACGACTTTCTTATATGAAGCGTGACCTATGGTTTTTATCGTCGATTTGGGTGTAATTAGGTGGAATACTACTTCCTACGAAGTTTCCCGTTCATACCTTCCCTAATTTTTGAAAAAAAGAAAATTATGTCTCCGAACCTCACATTTTACTATATGTGGAATTTTCAGAGTCCGAACGACTTTCTTATATGAAACGTGACCTATGGTTTTTATCGTCGATTTGGGTTGAATTAGGTGAGATACTACTTCCTACGAAGTTTCCCGTTCATACCTTCCCTAGTTTTTGAAAAAAAGAAAATTATGTCTCCGAACCTCACATTTTACTATATGTGGAATTTTCAGAGTCCGAACGACTTTCTTATATGAAGCGTGACCTATGGTTTTTATCGTCGATTTGGGTGTAATTAGGTGAAATACTACTTCCTACGAAGTTTCCCGTTCATACCTTCCCTAATTTTTGGAAAAAAAGAAAATTATGTCTCCGAACCTCACATTTTACTATATGTGGAATTTTCAGAGTCCGAACGACTTTCTTATATGAAGCGTGACCTATGGTTTTTATCGTCGATTTGGGTGTAATTAGGTGAAATACTACTTCCTACGAAGTTTCCCGTTCATACCTTCCCTAATTTTTGAAAAAAAGAAAATTATGTCTCCGAACCTCACATTTTACTATATGTGGAATTTTCAGAGTCCGAACGACTTTCTTATATGAAGCGTGACCTATGGTTTTTATCGTCGATTTGGGTGTAATTAGGTGAAATACTACTTCCTACGAAGTTTCCCGTTCATACCTTCCCTAATTTTTGAAAATAAGAAAATTATGTCTCCGAACCTCACATTTTACTATATGTGGAATTTTCAGAGTCCGAACGACTTTCTTATATGAAGCGTGACCTATGGTTTTTATCATTAATTTGAGTTGGTATAGGTACGATACTACGTCCTGAGATGTTTTTCGAACATTCCTTCAGTAGTTTTTGAAAAATGAGGAAATCATGTCGCTCGAACCTCACATTTCACCATATGTGGAATTTTCCGAGTCCGAACGACTTTCTTATATGAAGCGTGACCTATGGTTTTTATCGTCGATTTGGGTTGAATTAGGTGAGATACCACTTCCTAGGAAGTTTTCCGTTCATAACTCTGCTAATTTTTGAAAAATACGAAAATCATGTCCTCGAACCTCACATTTTACTATATGTGGAATTTTCAGAGTCCGAACGACTTTTTTATATGAAGCGTGACCCATGGTTTTTATCGTCGATTTGGGTTGAATTAGGTAAGATACTACTTCCTACGAAGTTTCCCGTTCATACCTTCCCTAATTTTTGAAAAATAAGAAAATCATGTCCTCGAACCTCACATTTTACTATATGTGGAATTTTCAGAGTCCGAACGACTTTCTTATATGAAGCGTGACCTATGGTTTTTATCGTCGATTTGGGTTGAATTAGGTGAGATACTACTTCCTACGAAGTTTCCCGTTCATACCTTCCCTAATTTTTGAAAAAAAGAAAATTATGTCTCCGAACCTCGCATTTTACTATATGTGGAATTTTCAGAGTCCGAACGACTTTCTTATATGAAGCGTGACCTATGGTTTTTATCGTCGATTTGGGTGTAATTAGGTGAAATACTACTTCCTACGAAGTTTCCCGTTCATACCTTCCCTAATTTTTGAAAAATAAGAAAATCATGTTTTACTATATGTGGAATTTTCAGAGTCCGAACGACTTTCTTATATGAAGCGTGACCTATGGTTTTTATCGTCGATTTGGGTGTAATTAGGTGAAATACTACTTCCTACGAAGTTTCCCGTTCATACCTTCCCTAATTTTTGAAAAAAAGAAAATTATGTCTCCGAACCTCACATTTTACTATATGTGGAATTTTCAGAGTCCGAACGACTTTCTTATATGAAGCGTGACCTATGGTTTTTATCGTCGATTTGGGTGTAATTAGGTGAAATACTACTTCCTACGAAGTTTCCCGTTCATACCTTCCCTAATTTTTGAAAAAAAGAAAATTATGTCTCCGAACCTCGCATTTTACTATATGTGGAATTTTCAGAGTCCGAACGACTTTCTTATATGAAGCGTGACCTATGGTTTTTATCGTCGATTTGGGTTGAGTTAGGTGAGATACTACTTCCTACGAAGTTTCCCGTTCATACCTTCCCTAGTTTTTGAAAAATAAGAAAATCATGTTTTACTATATGTGGAATTTTCAGAGTCCGAACGACTTTCTTATATGAAGCGTGACCTATGGTTTTTATCGTCGATTTGGGTGTAATTAGGTGAAATACTACTTCCTACGAAGTTTCCCGTTCATACCTTCCCTAATTTTTGAAAAAAAGAAAATTATGTCTCCGAACCTCACATTTTACTATATGTGGAATTTTCAGAGTCCGAACGACTTTCTTATATGAAACGTGACCTATGGTTTTTATCGTCGATTTGGGTTGAATTAGGTGAGATACTACTTCCTACGAAGTTTCCCGTTCATACCTTCCCTAGTTTTTGAAAAAAAGAAAATTATGTCTCCGAACCTCACATTTTACTATATGTGGAATTTTCAGAGTCCGAACGACTTTCTTATATGAAGCGTGACCTATGGTTTTTATCGTCGATTTGGGTGTAATTAGGTGAAATACTACTTCCTACGAAGTTTCCCGTTCATACCTTCCCTAATTTTTGAAAAAAAGAAAATTATGTCTCCGAACCTCACATTTTACTATATGTGGAATTTTCAGAGTCCGAACGACTTTCTTATATGAAGCGTGACCTATGGTTTTTATCGTCGATTTGGGTGTAATTAGGTGAAATACTACTTCCTACGAAGTTTCCCGTTCATACCTTCCCTAATTTTTGAAAAAAAGAAAATTATGTCTCCGAACCTCACATTTTACTATATGTGGAATTTTCAGAGTCCGAACGACTTTCTTATATGAAGCGTGACCTATGGTTTTTATCGTCGATTTGGGTGTAATTAGGTGAAATACTACTTCCTACGAAGTTTCCCGTTCATACCTTCCCTAATTTTTGAAAATAAGAAAATTATGTCTCCGAACCTCACATTTTACTATATGTGGAATTTTCAGAGTCCGAACGACTTTCTTATATGAAGCGTGACCTATGGTTTTTATCATTGATTTGAGTTGGTATAGGTACGATACTACGTCCTGAGATGTTTTTCGAACATTCCTTCAGTAGTTTTTGAAAAATGAGGAAATCATGTCGCTCGAACCTCACATTTCACCATATGTGGAATTTTCCGAGTCCGAACGACTTACTTATATGAAGCGTGACCTATGGTTTTTATCGTCGATTTGGGTTGAATTAGGTGAGATACCACTTCCTAGGAAGTTTTCCGTTCATAACTCTGCTAATTTTTGAAAAATACGAAAATCATGTCCTCGAACCTCACATTTTACTATATGTGGAATTTTCAGAGTCCGAACGACTTTCTTATATGAAGCGTGACCCATGGTTTTTATCGTCGATTTGGATTGAATTAGGTAAGATACTACTTCCTAAGAAGTTTCCCGTTCATACCTTCCCTAATTTTTGAAAAATAAGAAAATCATGTCCTCGAACCTCACATTTTACTATATGTGGAATTTTCAGAGTCCGAACGACTTTCTTATATGAAGCGTGACCTATGGTTTTTATCGTCGATTTGGGTGTAATTAGGTGAAATACTACTTCCTACGAAGTTTCCCGTTCATACCTTCCCTAATTTTTGAAAAAAAGAAAATTATGTCTCCGAACCTCACATTTTACTATATGTGGAATTTTCAGAGTCCGAACGACTTTCTTATATGGAGCGTGACCTATGGTTTTTATCGTCGATTTGGGTGTAATTAGGTGAAATACTACTTCCTACGAAGTTTCCCGTTCATACCTTCCCTAATTTTTGAAAAAAAGAAAATTATGTCTCCGAACCTCGCATTTTACTATATGTGGAATTTTCAGAGTCCGAACGACTTTCTTATATGAAGCGTGACCTATGGTTTTTATCGTCGATTTGGGTGTAATTAGGTGAAATACTACTTCCTACGAAGTTTCCCGTTCATACCTTCCCTAATTTTTGAAAAAAAGAAAATTATGTCTCCGAACCTCACATTTTACTATATGTGGAATTTTCAGAGTCCGAACGACATTCTTATATGAAGCGTGACCTATGGTTTTTATCGTCGATTTGGGTGTAATTAGGTGAAATACTACTTCCTACGAAGTTTCCCGTTCATACCTTCCCTAATTTTTAAAAAAAAGAAAATTATGTCTCCGAACCTCACATTTTACTATATGTGGAATTTTCAGAGTCCGAACTACTTTCTTATATGAAGCGTGACCTATGGTTTTTATCGTCGATTTGGTTGTAATTAGGTGAAATACTACTTCCTACGAAGTTTCCCGTTCATACCTTCCCTAATTTTTGAAAAAAAGAAAATTATGTCTCCGAACCTCACATTTTACTATATGTGGAATTTTCAGAGTCCGAACGACTTTCTTATATGAAACGTGACCTATAGTTTTTATCGTCGATTTGGGTTGAATTAGGTGAGATACTACTTCCTACGAAGTTTCCCGTTCATACCTTCCCTAATTTTTGAAAAAAAGAAAATTATGTCTCCGAACCTCACATTTTACTCTATGTGGAATTTTCAGAGTCCGAACGACTTTCTTATATGAAGCGTGACGTATGGTTTTTATCGTCGATTTGGGTGTAATTAGGTGAAATACTACTTCCTACGAAGTTTCCCGTTCATACCTTCCCTAATTTTTGAAAAAAAGAAAATTATGTCTCCGAACCTCACATTTTACTATATGTGGAATTTTCAGAGTCCGAACGACTTTCTTATATGAGGCGTGACCTATGGTTTTTATCGTCGATTTGGGTGTAATTAGGTGAAATACTACTTCCTACGAAGTTTCCCGTTCATACCTTCCCTAATTTTTGAAAAAAAGAAAATTATGTCTCCGAACCTCACATTTTACTATATGTGGAATTTTCAGAGTCCGAACGACTTTCTTATATGAAGCGTGACCTATGGTTTTTATCGTCGATTTGGGTGTAATTAGGTGAAATACTACTTCCTACGAAGTTTCCCGTTCATACCTTCCCTAATTTTTGAAAAAAAGAAAATTATGTCTCCGAACCTCACATTTTACTATATGTGGAATTTTCAGAGTCCGAACGACATTCTTATATGAAGCGTGACCTATGGTTTTTATCGTCGATTTGGGTGTAATTAGGTGAAATACTACTTCCTACGAAGTTTCCCGTTCATACCTTCCCTAATTTTTGAAAAAAAGAAAATTATGTCTCCGAACCTCGCATTTTACTATATGTGGAATTTTCAGAGTCCGAACGACTTTCTTATATGAAGCGTGACCTATGGTTTTTATCGTCGATTTGGGTGTAATTAGGTGAAATACTACTTCCTACGAAGTTTCCCGTTCATACCTTCCCTAGTTTTTGAAAAATAAGAAAATCATGTTTTACTATATGTGGAATTTTCAGAGTCCGAACGACTTTCTTATATGAAGCGTGACCTATGGTTTTTATCGTCGATTTGGGTGTAATTAGGTGAAATACTACTTCCTACGAAGTTTCCCGTTCATACCTTCCCTAATTTTTGAAAAAAAGAAAATTATGTCTCCGAACCTCACATTTTACTATATGTGGAATTTTCAGAGTCCGAACGACTTTCTTATATGAGGCGTGACCTATGGTTTTTATCGTCGATTTGGGTGTAATTAGGTGAAATACTACTTCCTACGAAGTTTCCCGTTCATACCTTCCCTAATTTTTGAAAAAAAGAAAATTATGTCTCCGAACCTCACATTTTACTATATGTGGAATTTTCAGAGTCCGAACGACTTTCTTATATGAAGCGTGACCTATGGTTTTTATCGTCGATTTGGGTGTAATTAGGTGAAATACTACTTCCTACGAAGTTTCCCGTTCATACCTTCCCTAATTTTTGAAAAAAAGAAAATTATGTCTCCGAACCTCACATTTTACTATATGTGGAATTTTCAGAGTCCGAACGACTTTCTTATATGAAGCGTGACCTATGGTTTTTATCGTCGATTTGGGTGTAATTAGGTGAAATACTACTTCCTACGAAGTTTCCCGTTCATACCTTCCCTAATTTTTGAAAAAAAGAAAATTATGTCTCCGAACCTCGCATTTTACTATATGTGGAATTTTCAGAGTCCGAACGACTTTCTTATATGAAGCGTGACCTATGGTTTTTATCGTCGATTTGGGTGTGATTAGGTGAAATACTACTTCCTACGAAGTTTCCCGTTCATACCTTCCCTAATTTTTGAAAAATAAGAAAATCATGTTTTACTATATGTGGAATTTTCAGAGTCCGAACGACTTTCTTATATGAAGCGTGACCTATGGTTTTTATCGTCGATTTGGGTGTAATTAGGTGAAATACTACTTCCTACGAAGTTTCCCGTTCATACCTTCCCTAATTTTTGAAAAAAAGAAAATTATGTCTCCGAACCTCACATTTTACTATATGTGGAATTTTCAGAGTCCGAACGACTTTCTTATATGAAGCGTGACCTATGGTTTTTATCGTCGATTTGGGTGTAATTAGGTGAAATACTACTTCCTACGAAGTTTCCCGTTCATACCTTCCCTAATTTTTGAAAAAAAGAAAATTATGTCTCCGAACCTCGCATTTTACTATATGTGGAATTTTCAGAGTCCGAACGACTTTCTTATATGAAGCGTGACCTATGGTTTTTATCGTCGATTTGGGTGTGATTAGGTGAAATACTACTTCCTACGAAGTTTCCCGTTCATACCTTCCCTAATTTTTGAAAAGAAGAAAATTATGTCTCCGAACCTCACATTTTACTATATGTGGAATTTTCAGAGTCCGAACGACTTTCTTATATGAAGCGTGACCTATGGTTTTTATCGTCGATTTGGGTTGAGTTAGGTGAGATACTACTTCCTACGAAGTTTCCCGTTCATACCTTCCCTAGTTTTTGAAAAATAAGAAAATCATGTTTTACTATATGTGGAATTTTCAGAGTCCGAACGACTTTCTTATATGAAGCGTGACCTATGGTTTTTATCGTCGATTTGGGTGTAATTAGGTGAAATACTACTTCCTACGAAGTTTCCCGTTCATACCTTCCCTAATTTTTGAAAAAAAGAAAATTATGTCTCCGAACCTCGCATTTTACTATATGTGGAATTTTCAGAGTCCGAACGACTTTCTTATATGAAGCGTGACCTATGGTTTTTATCGTCGATTTGGGTGTAATTAGGTGAAATACTACTTCCTACGAAGTTTCCCGTTCATACCTTCCCTAATTTTTGAAAAAAAGAAAATTATGTCTCCGAACCTCACATTTTACTATATGTGGAATTTTCAGAGTCCGAACGACTTTCTTATATGAAACGTGACCTATGGTTTTTATCGTCGATTTGGGTTGAATTAGGTGAGATACTACTTCCTACGAAGTTTCCCGTTCATACCTTCCCTAGTTTTTGAAAAAAAGAAAATTATGTCTCCGAACCTCACATTTTACTATATGTGGAATTTTCAGAGTCCGAACGACTTTCTTATATGAAGCGTGACCCATGGTTTTTATCGTCGATTTGGGTGTAATTAGGTGAAATACTACTTCCTACGAAGTTTCCCGTTCATACCTTCCCTAATTTTTGAAAAAAAGAAAATTATGTCTCCGAACCTCACATTTTACTATATGTGGAATTTTCAGAGTCCGAACGACTTTCTTATATGAAGCGTGACCTATGGTTTTTATCGTCGATTTGGGTGTAATTAGGTGAAATACTACTTCCTACGAAGTTTCCCGTTCATACCTTCCCTAATTTTTGAAAAAAAGAAAATTATGTCTCCGAACCTCACATTTTACTATATGTGGAATTTTCAGAGTCCGAACGACTTTCTTATATGAAGCGTGACCTATGGTTTTTATCGTCGATTTGGGTGTAATTAGGTGAAATACTACTTCCTACGAAGTTTCCCGTTCATACCTTCCCTAATTTTTGAAAAAAAGAAAATTATGTCTCCGAACCTCACATTTTACTATATGTGGAATTTTCAGAGTCCGAACGACTTTCTTATATGAAGCGTGACCTATGGTTTTTATCGTCGATTTGGGTGTAATTAGGTGAAATACTACTTCCTACGAAGTTTCCCGTTCATACCTTCCCTAATTTTTGAAAATAAGAAAATTATGTCTCCGAACCTCACATTTTACTATATGTGGAATTTTCAGAGTCCGAACGACTTTCTTATATGAAGCGTGACCTATGGTTTTTATCATTGATTTGAGTTGGTATAGGTACGATACTACGTCCTGAGATGTTTTTCGAACATTCCTTCAGTAGTTTTTGAAAAATGAGGAAATCATGTCGCTCGAACCTCACATTTCACCATATGTGGAATTTTCCGAGTCCGAACGACTTTCTTATATGAAGCGTGACCTATGGTTTTTATCGTCGATTTGGGTTGAATTAGGTGAGATACCACTTCCTAGGAAGTTTTCCGTTCATAACTCTGCTAATTTTTGAAAAATACGAAAATCATGTCCTCGAACCTCACATTTTACTATATGTGGAATTTTCAGAGTCCGAACGACTTTCTTATATGAAGCGTGACCCATGGTTTTTATCGTCGATTTGGATTGAATTAGGTAAGATACTACTTCCTACGAAGTTTCCCGTTCATACCTTCCCTAATTTTTGAAGAATAAGAAAATCATGTCCTCGAACCTCACATTTTACTATATGTGGAATTTTCAGAGTCCGAACGACTTTTTTATATGAAGCGTGACCTATGGTTTTTATCGTCGATTTGGGTTGAATTAGGTAAGATACTACTTCCTACGAAGTTTCCCGTTCATACCTTCCCTAATTTTTGAAAAATAAGAAAATTATGTCTCCGAACCTCACATTTTACTATATGTGGAATTTTCAGAGTCCGAACGACTTTCTTATATGAAGCGTGACCTATGGTTTTTATCGTCGATTTGGGTGTAATTAGGTGAAATACTACTTCCTACGAAGTTTCCCGTTCATACCTTCCCTAATTTTTGAAAAAAAGAAAATTATGTCTCCGAACCTCGCATTTTACTATATGTGGAATTTTCAGAGTCCGAACGACTTTCTTATATGAAGCGTGACCTATGGTTTTTATCGTCGATTTGGGTGTGATTAGGTGAAATACTACTTCCTACGAAGTTTCCCGTTCATACCTTCCCTAATTTTTGAAAAAAAGAAAATTATGTCTCCGAACCTCACATTTTACTATATGTGGAATTTTCAGAGTCCGAACGACTTTCTTATATGAAGCGTGACCTATGGTTTTTATCGTCGATTTGGGTTGAGTTAGGTGAGATACTACTTCCTACGAAGTCTCCCGTTCATACCTTCCCTAGTTTTTGAAAAATAAGAATATCATGTTTTACTATATGTGGAATTTTCAGAGTCCGAACGACTTTCTTATATGAAGCGTGACCTATGGTTTTTATCGTCGATTTGGGTGTAATTAGGTGAAATACTACTTCCTACGAAGTTTTCCGTTCATACCTTCCCTAATTTTTGAAAAAAAGAAAATTATGTCTCCGAACCTCACATTTTACTATATGTGAAATTTTCAGAGTCCGAACGACATTCTTATATGAAGCGTGACCTATGGTTTTTATCGTCGATTTGGGTGTAATTAGGTGAAATACTACTTCCTACGAAGTTTCCCGTTCATACCATCCCTAATTTTTGAAAAAAAGAAAATTATGTCTCCGAACCTCACATTTTACTATATGTGGAATTTTCAGAGTCCGAACGACTTTCTTATATGAAGCGTGACCTATGGTTTTTATCGTCGATTTGGGTGTAATTAGGTGAAATACTACTTCCTACGAAGTTTCCCGTTCATACCTTCCCTAATTTTTGAAAAAAAGAAAATTATGTCTCCGAACCTCACATTTTACTATATGTGGAATTTTCAGAGTCCGAACGACTTTCTTATATGAAACGTGACCTATGGTTTTTATCGTCGATTTGGGTTGAATTAGGTGAGATACTACTTCCTACGAAGTTTCCCGTTCATACCTTCCCTAGTTTTTGAAAAAAAGAAAATTATGTCTCCGAACCTCACATTTTACTATATGTGGAATTTTCAGAGTCCGAACGACTTTCTTATATGAAGCGTGACCTATGGTTTTTATCGTCGATTTGGGTGTAATTAGGTGAAATACTACTTCCTACGAAGTTTCCCGTTCATACCTTCCCTAATTTTTGAAAAAAAGAAAATTATGTCTCCGAACCTCACATTTTACTATATGTGGAATTTTCAGAGTCCGAACGACTTTCTTATATGAAGCGTGACCTATGGTTTTTATCGTCGATTTGGGTGTAATTAGGTGAAATACTACTTCCTACGAAGTTTCCCGTTCATACCTTCCCTAATTTTTGAAAAAAAGAAAATTATGTCTCCGAACCTCACATTTTACTATATGTGGAATTTTCAGAGTCCGAACGACTTTCTTATATGAAGCGTGACCTATGGTTTTTATCGTCGATTTGGGTGTAATTAGGTGAAATACTACTTCCTACGAAGTTTCCCGTTCATACCTTCCCTAATTTTTGAAAATAAGAAAATTATGTCTCCGAACCTCACATTTTACTATATGTGGAATTTTCAGAGTCCGAACGACTTTCTTATATGAAGCGTGACCTATGGTTTTTATCATTGATTTGAGTTGGTATAGGTACGATACTACGTCCTGAGATGTTTTTCGAACATTCCTTCAGTAGTTTTTGAAAAATGAGGAAATCATGTCGCTCGAACCTCACATTTCACCATATGTGGAATTTTCCGAGTCCGAACGACTTTCTTATATGAAGCGTGACCTATGGTTTTTATCGTCGATTTGGGTTGAATTAGGTGAGATACCACTTCCTAGGAAGTTTTCCGTTCATAACTCTGCTAATTTTTGAAAAATACGAAAATCATGTCCTCGAACCTCACATTTTACTATATGTGGAATTTTCAGAGTCCGAACGACTTTCTTATATGAAGCGTGACCCATGGTTTTTATCGTCGATTTGGATTGAATTAGGTAAGATACTACTTCCTACGAAGTTTCCCGTTCATACCTTCCCTAATTTTTGAAAAATAAGAAAATCATGTCCTCGAACCTCACATTTTACTATATGTGGAATTTTCAGAGTCCGAACGACTTTTTTATATGAAGCGTGACCTATGGTTTTTATCGTCGATTTGGGTTGAATTAGGTAAGATACTACTTCCTACGAAGTTTCCCGTTCATACCTTCCCTAATTTTTGAAAAATAAGAAAATTATGTCTCCGAACCTCACATTTTACTATATGTGGAATTTTCAGAGTCCGAACGTCTTATATGAAGCGTGACCTATGGTTTTTATCGTCGATTTGGATGTAATTAGGTGAAATACTACTTCCTACGAAGTTTCCCGTTCATACCTTCCCTAATTTTTGAAAAAAAGAAAATTATGTCTCCGAACCTCACATTTTACTATATGTGGAATTTTCAGAGTCCGAACGACTTTCTTATATGGAGCGTGACCTATGGTTTTTATCGTCGATTTGGGTGTAATTAGGTGAAATACTACTTCCTACGAAGTTTCCCGTTCATACCTTTCCTAATTTTTGAAAAAAAGAAAATTATGTCTCCGAACCTCGCATTTTACTATATGTGGAATTTTCAGAGTCCGAACGACTTTCTTATATGAAGCGTGACCTATGGTTTTTATCGTCGATTTGGGTGTAATTAGGTGAAATACTACTTCCTACGAAGTTTCCTGTTCATACCTTCCCTAATTTTTGAAAAAAAGAAAATTATGTCTCCGAACCTCACATTTTACTATATGTGGAATTTTCAGAGTCCGAACGACATTCTTATATGAAGCGTGACCTATGGTTTTTATCGTCGATTTGGGTGTAATTAGGTGAAATACTACTTCCTACGAAGTTTCCCGTTCATACCTTCCCTAATTTTTGAAAAAAAGAAAATTATGTCTCCGAACCTCACATTTTACTATATGTGGAATTTTCAGAGTCCGAACTACTTTCTTATATGAAGCGTGACCTATGGTTTTTATCGTCGATTTGGTTGTAATTAGGTGAAATACTACTTCCTACGAAGTTTCCCGTTCATACCTTCCCTAATTTTTGAAAAAAAGAAAATTATGTCTCCGAACCTCACATTTTACTATATGTGGAATTTTCAGAGTCCGAACGACTTTCTTATATGAAACGTGACCTATAGTTTTTATCGTCGATTTGGGTTGAATTAGGTGAGATACTACTTCCTACGAAGTTTCCCGTTCATACCTTCCCTAATTTTTGAAAAAAAGAAAATTATGTCTCCGAACCTCACATTTTACTATATGTGGAATTTTCAGAGTCCGAACGACTTTCTTATATGAAGCGTGACGTATGGTTTTTATCGTCGATTTGGGTGTAATTAGGTGAAATACTACTTCCTACGAAGTTTCCCGTTCATACCTTCCCTAATTTTTGAAAAAAAGAAAATTATGTCTCCGAACCTCACATTTTACTATATGTGGAATTTTCAGAGTCCGAACGACTTTCTTATATGAGGCGTGACCTATGGTTTTTATCGTCGATTTGGGTGTAATTAGGTGAAATACTACTTCCTACGAAGTTTCCCGTTCATACCTTCCCTAATTTTTGAAAAAAAGAAAATTATGTCTCCGAACCTCACATTTTACTATATGTGGAATTTTCAGAGTCCGAACGACTTTCTTATATGAAGCGTGACCTATGGTTTTTATCGTCGATTTGGGTGTAATTAGGTGAAATACTACTTCCTACGAAGTTTCCCGTTCATACCTTCCCTAATTTTTGAAAAAAAGAAAATTATGTCTCCGAACCTCACATTTTACTATATGTGGAATATTCAGAGTCCGAACGACTTTCTTATATGAAGCGTGACCTATGGTTTTTATCGTCGATTTGGGTGTAATTAGGTGAAATACTACTTCCTACGAAGTTTCCCGTTCATACCTTCCCTAATTTTTGAAAAAAAGAAAATTATGTCTCCGAACCTCGCATTTTACTATATGTGGAATTTTCAGAGTCCGAACGACTTTCTTATATGAAGCGTGACCTATGGTTTTTATCGTCGATTTGGGTGTGATTAGGTGAAATACTACTTCCTACGAAGTTTCCCGTTCATACCTTCCCTAATTTTTGAAAAATAAGAAAATCATGTTTTACTATATGTGGAATTTTCAGAGTCCGAACGACTTTCTTATATGAAGCGTGACCTATGGTTTTTATCGTCGATTTGGGTTGAGTTAGGTGAGATACTACTTCCTACGAAGTTTCCCGTTCATACCTTCCCTAGTTTTTGAAAAATAAGAAAATCATGTTTTACTATATGTGGAATTTTCAGAGTCCGAACGACTTTCTTATATGAAGCGTGACCTATGGTTTTTATCGTCGATTTGGGTGTAATTAGGTGAAATACTACTTCCTACGAAGTTTCCCGTTCATACCTTCCCTAATTTTTGAAAAAAAGAAAATTATGTCTCCGAACCTCGCATTTTACTATATGTGGAATTTTCAGAGTCCGAACGACTTTCTTATATGAAGCGTGACCTATGGTTTTTATCGTCGATTTGGGTGTAATTAGGTGAAATACTACTTCCTACGAAGTTTCCCGTTCATACCTTCCCTAATTTTTGAAAAAAAGAAAATTATGTCTCCGAACCTCACATTTTACTATATGTGGAATTTTCAGAGTCCGAACGACTTTCTTATATGAAACGTGACCTATGGTTTTTATCGTCGATTTGGGTTGAATTAGGTGAGATACTACTTCCTACGAAGTTTCCCGTTCATACCTTCCCTAGTTTTTGAAAAAAAGAAAATTATGTCTCCGAACCTCACATTTTACTATATGTGGAATTTTCAGAGTCCGAACGACTTTCTTATATGAAGCGTGACCTATGGTTTTTATCGTCGATTTGGGTGTAATTAGGTGAAATACTACTTCCTACGAAGTTTCCCGTTCATACCTTCCCTAATTTTTGAAAAAAAGAAAATTATGTCTCCGAACCTCACATTTTACTATATGTGGAATTTTCAGAGTCCGAACGACTTTCTTATATGAAGCGTGACCTATGGTTTTTATCGTCGATTTGGGTGTAATTAGGTGAAATACTACTTCCTACGAAGTTTCCCGTTCATACCTTCCCTAATTTTTGAAAAAAAGAAAATTATGTCTCCGAACCTCACATTTTACTATATGTGGAATTTTCAGAGTCCGAACGACTTTCTTATATGAAGCGTGACCTATGGTTTTTATCGTCGATTTGGGTGTAATTAGGTGAAATACTACTTCCTACGAAGTTTCCCGTTCATACCTTCCCTAATTTTTGAAAAAAAGAAAATTATGTCTCCGAACCTCACATTTTACTATATGTGGAATTTTCAGAGTCCGAACGACTTTCTTATATGAAGCGTGACCTATGGTTTTTATCGTCGATTTGGGTGTAATTAGGTGAAATACTACTTCCTACGAAGTTTCCCGTTCATACCTTCCCTAATTTTTGAAAATAAGAAAATTATGTCTCCTAACCTCACATTTTACTATATGTGGAATTTTCAGAGTCCGAACGACTTTCTTATATGAAGCGTGACCTATGGTTTTTATCATTGATTTGAGTTGGTATAGGTACGATACTACCTCCTGAGATGTTTTTCGAACATTCCTTCAGTAGTTTTTGAAAAATGAGGAAATCATGTCGCTCGAACCTCACATTTCACCATATGTGGAATTTTCCGAGTCCGAACGACTTTCTTATATGAAGCGTGACCTATGGTTTTTATCGTCGATTTGGGTTGAATTAGGTGAGATACTACTTCCTAGGAAGTTTTCCGTTCATAACTCTGCTAATTTTTGAAAAATACGAAAATCATGTCCTCGAACCTCACATTTTACTATATGTGGAATTTTCAGAGTCCGAACGACTTTCTTATATGAAGCGTGACCCATGGTTTTTATCGTCGATTTGGATTGAATTAGGTAAGATACTACTTCCTACGAAGTTTCCCGTTCATACCTTCCCTAATTTTTGAAGAATAAGAAAATCATGTCCTCGAACCTCACATTTTACTATATGTGGAATTTTCAGAGTCCGAACGACTTTTTTATATGAAGCGTGACCTATGGTTTTTATCGTCGATTTGGGTTGAATTAGGTAAGATACTACTTCCTACGAAGTTTCCCGTTCATACCTTCCCTAATTTTTGAAAAATAAGAAAATTATGTCTCCGAACCTCACATTTTACTATATGTGGAATTTTCAGAGTCCGAACGACTTTCTTATATGAAGCGTGACCTATGGTTTTTATCGTCGATTTGGGTGTAATTAGGTGAAATACTACTTCCTACGAAGTTTCCCGTTCATACCTTCCCTAATTTTTGAAAAAAAGAAAATTATGTCTCCGAACCTCGCATTTTACTATATGTGGAATTTTCAGAGTCCGAACGACTTTCTTATATGAAGCGTGACCTATGGTTTTTATCGTCGATTTGGGTGTGATTAGGTGAAATACTACTTCCTACGAAGTTTCCCGTTCATACCTTCCCTAATTTTTGAAAAAAAGAAAATTATGTCTCCGAACCTCACATTTTACTATATGTGGAATTTTCAGAGTCCGAACGACTTTCTTATATGAAGCGTGACCTATGGTTTTTATCGTCGATTTGGGTTGAGTTAGGTGAGATACTACTTCCTACGAAGTCTCCCGTTCATACCTTCCCTAGTTTTTGAAAAATAAGAATATCATGTTTTACTATATGTGGAATTTTCAGAGTCCGAACGACTTTCTTATATGAAGCGTGACCTATGGTTTTTATCGTCGATTTGGGTGTAATTAGGTGAAATACTACTTCCTACGAAGTTTTCCGTTCATACCTTCCCTAATTTTTGAAAAAAAGAAAATTATGTCTCCGAACCTCACATTTTACTATATGTGAAATTTTCAGAGTCCGAACGACATTCTTATATGAAGCGTGACCTATGGTTTTTATCGTCGATTTGGGTGTAATTAGGTGAAATACTACTTCCTACGAAGTTTCCCGTTCATACCATCCCTAATTTTTGAAAAAAAGAAAATTATGTCTCCGAACCTCACATTTTACTATATGTGGAATTTTCAGAGTCCGAACGACTTTCTTATATGAAGCGTGACCTATGGTTTTTATCGTCGATTTGGGTGTAATTAGGTGAAATACTACTTCCTACGAAGTTTCCCGTTCATACCTTCCCTAATTTTTGAAAAAAAGAAAATTATGTCTCCGAACCTCACATTTTACTATATGTGGAATTTTCAGAGTCCGAACGACTTTCTTATATGAAACGTGACCTATGGTTTTTATCGTCGATTTGGGTTGAATTAGGTGAGATACTACTTCCTACGAAGTTTCCCGTTCATACCTTCCCTAGTTTTTGAAAAAAAGAAAATTATGTCTCCGAACCTCACATTTTACTATATGTGGAATTTTCAGAGTCCGAACGACTTTCTTATATGAAGCGTGACCTATGGTTTTTATCGTCGATTTGGGTGTAATTAGGTGAAATACTACTTCCTACGAAGTTTCCCGTTCATACCTTCCCTAATTTTTGAAAAAAAGAAAATTATGTCTCCGAACCTCACATTTTACTATATGTGGAATTTTCAGAGTCCGAACGACTTTCTTATATGAAGCGTGACCTATGGTTTTTATCGTCGATTTGGGTGTAATTAGGTGAAATACTACTTCCTACGAAGTTTCCCGTTCATACCTTCCCTAATTTTTGAAAAAAAGAAAATTATGTCTCCGAACCTCACATTTTACTATATGTGGAATTTTCAGAGTCCGAACGACTTTCTTATATGAAGCGTGACCTATGGTTTTTATCGTCGATTTGGGTGTAATTAGGTGAAATACTACTTCCTACGAAGTTTCCCGTTCATACCTTCCCTAATTTTTGAAAATAAGAAAATTATGTCTCCGAACCTCACATTTTACTATATGTGGAATTTTCAGAGTCCGAACGACTTTCTTATATGAAGCGTGACCTATGGTTTTTATCATGGATTTGAGTTGGGATAGGTACGATACTACGTCCTGAGATGTTTTTCGAACATTCCTTCAGTAGTTTTTGAAAAATGAGGAAATCATGTCGCTCGAACCTCACATTTCACCATATGTGGAATTTTCCGAGTCCGAACGACTTTCTTATATGAAGCGTGACCTATGGTTTTTATCGTCGATTTGGGTTGAATTAGGTGAGATACCACTTCCTAGGAAGTTTTCCGTTCATAACTCTGCTAATTTTTGAAAAATACGAAAATCATGTCCTCGAACCTCACATTTTACTATATGTGGAATTTTCAGAGTCCGAACGACTTTCTTATATGAAGCGTGACCCATGGTTTTTATCGTCGATTTGGATTGAATTAGGTAAGATACTACTTCCTACGAAGTTTCCCGTTCATACCTTCCCTAATTTTTGAAAAATAAGAAAATCATGTCCTCGAACCTCACATTTTACTATATGTGGAATTTTCAGAGTCCGAACGACTTTTTTATATGAAGCGTGACCTATGGTTTTTATCGTCGATTTGGGTTGAATTAGGTAAGATACTACTTCCTACGAAGTTTCCCGTTCATACCTTCCCTAATTTTTGAAAAATAAGAAAATTATGTCTCCGAACCTCACATTTTACTATATGTGGAATTTTCAGAGTCCGAACGACTTTCTTATATGAAGCGTGACCTATGGTTTTTATCGTCGATTTGGATGTAATTAGGTGAAATACTACTTCCTACGAAGTTTCCCGTTCATACCTTCCCTAATTTTTGAAAAAAAGAAAATTATGTCTCCGAACCTCACATTTTACTATATGTGGAATTTTCAGAGTCCGAACGACTTTCTTATATGGAGCGTGACCTATGGTTTTTATCGTCGATTTGGGTGTAATTAGGTGAAATACTACTTCCTACGAAGTTTCCCGTTCATACCTTCCCTAATTTTTGAAAAAAAGAAAATTATGTCTCCGAACCTCGCATTTTACTATATGTGGAATTTTCAGAGTCCGAACGACTTTCTTATATGAAGCGTGACCTATGGTTTTTATCGTCGATTTGGGTGTAATTAGGTGAAATACTACTTCCTACGAAGTTTCCTGTTCATACCTTCCCTAATTTTTGAAAAAAAGAAAATTATGTCTCCGAACCTCACATTTTACTATATGTGGAATTTTCAGAGTCCGAACGACATTCTTATATGAAGCGTGACCTATGGTTTTTATCGTCGATTTGGGTGTAATTAGGTGAAATACTACTTCCTACGAAGTTTCCCGTTCATACCTTCCCTAATTTTTGAAAAAAAGAAAATTATGTCTCCGAACCTCACATTTTACTATATGTGGAATTTTCAGAGTCCGAACTACTTTCTTATATGAAGCGTGACCTATGGTTTTTATCGTCGATTTGGTTGTAATTAGGTGAAATACTACTTCCTACGAAGTTTCCCGTTCATACCTTCCCTAATTTTTGAAAAAAAGAAAATTATGTCTCCGAACCTCACATTTTACTATATGTGGAATTTTCAGAGTCCGAACGACTTTCTTATATGAAACGTGACCTATAGTTTTTATCGTCGATTTGGGTTGAATTAGGTGAGATACTACTTCCTACGAAGTTTCCCGTTCATACCTTCCCTAATTTTTGAAAAAAAGAAAATTATGTCTCCGAACCTCACATTTTACTATATGTGGAATTTTCAGAGTCCGAACGACTTTCTTATATGAAGCGTGACGTATGGTTTTTATCGTCGATTTGGGTGTAATTAGGTGAAATACTACTTCCTACGAAGTTTCCCGTTCATACCTTCCCTAATTTTTGAAAAAAAGAAAATTATGTCTCCGAACCTCACATTTTACTATATGTGGAATTTTCAGAGTCCGAACGACTTTCTTATATGAGGCGTGACCTATGGTTTTTATCGTCGATTTGGGTGTAATTAGGTGAAATACTACTTCCTACGAAGTTTCCCGTTCATACCTTCCCTAATTTTTGAAAAAAAGAAAATTATGTCTCCGAACCTCACATTTTACTATATGTGGAATTTTCAGAGTCCGAACGACTTTCTTATATGAAGCGTGACCTATGGTTTTTATCGTCGATTTGGGTGTAATTAGGTGAAATACTACTTCCTACGAAGTTTCCCGTTCATACCTTCCCTAATTTTTGAAAAAAAGAAAATTATGTCTCCGAACCTCACATTTTACTATATGTGGAATATTCAGAGTCCGAACGACTTTCTTATATGAAGCGTGACCTATGGTTTTTATCGTCGATTTGGGTGTAATTAGGTGAAATACTACTTCCTACGAAGTTTCCCGTTCATACCTTCCCTAATTTTTGAAAAAAAGAAAATTATGTCTCCGAACCTCGCATTTTACTATATGTGGAATTTTCAGAGTCCGAACGACTTTCTTATATGAAGCGTGACCTATGGTTTTTATCGTCGATTTGGGTGTAATTAGGTGAAATACTACTTCCTACGAAGTTTCCCGTTCATACCTTCCCTAGTTTTTGAAAAATAAGAAAATCATGTTTTACTATATGTGGAATTTTCAGAGTCCGAACGACTTTCTTATATGAAGCGTGACCTATGGTTTTTATCGTCGATTTGGGTGTAATTAGGTGAAATACTACTTCCTACGAAGTTTCCCGTTCATACCTTCCCTAATTTTTGAAAAAAAGAAAATTATGTCTCCGAACCTCACATTTTACTATATGTGGAATTTTCAGAGTCCGAACGACTTTCTTATATGAGGCGTGACCTATGGTTTTTATCGTCGATTTGGGTGTAATTAGGTGAAATACTACTTCCTACGAAGTTTCCCGTTCATACCTTCCCTAATTTTTGAAAAAAAGAAAATTATGTCTCCGAACCTCACATTTTACTATATGTGGAATTTTCAGAGTCCGAACGACTTTCTTATATGAAGCGTGACCTATGGTTTTTATCGTCGATTTGGGTGTAATTAGGTGAAATACTACTTCCTACGAAGTTTCCCGTTCATACCTTCCCTAATTTTTGAAAAAAAGAAAATTATGTCTCCGAACCTCACATTTTACTATATGTGGAATTTTCAGAGTCCGAACGACTTTCTTATATGAAGCGTGACCTATGGTTTTTATCGTCGATTTGGGTGTAATTAGGTGAAATACTACTTCCTACGAAGTTTCCCGTTCATACCTTCCCTAATTTTTGAAAAAAAGAAAATTATGTCTCCGAACCTCGCATTTTACTATATGTGGAATTTTCAGAGTCCGAACGACTTTCTTATATGAAGCGTGACCTATGGTTTTTATCGTCGATTTGGGTGTGATTAGGTGAAATACTACTTCCTACGAAGTTTCCCGTTCATACCTTCCCTAATTTTTGAAAAAAAAGAAAATCATGTTTTACTATATGTGGAATTTTCAGAGTCCGAACGACTTTCTTATATGAAGCGTGACCTATGGTTTTTATCGTCGATTTGGGTGTAATTAGGTGAAATACTACTTCCTACGAAGTTTCCCGTTCATACCTTCCCTAATTTTTGAAAAAAAGAAAATTATGTCTCCGAACCTCACATTTTACTATATGTGGAATTTTCAGAGTCCGAACGACTTTCTTATATGAAGCGTGACCTATGGTTTTTATCGTCGATTTGGGTGTAATTAGGTGAAATACTACTTCCTACGAAGTTTCCCGTTCATACCTTCCCTAATTTTTGAAAAAAAGAAAATTATGTCTCCGAACCTCGCATTTTACTATATGTGGAATTTTCAGAGTCCGAACGACTTTCTTATATGAAGCGTGACCTATGGTTTTTATCGTCGATTTGGGTGTGATTAGGTGAAATACTACTTCCTACGAAGTTTCCCGTTCATACCTTCCCTAATTTTTGAAAAGAAGAAAATTATGTCTCCGAACCTCACATTTTACTATATGTGGAATTTTCAGAGTCCGAACGACTTTCTTATATGAAGCGTGACCTATGGTTTTTATCGTCGATTTGGGTTGAGTTAGGTGAGATACTATTTCCTACGAAGTTTCCCGTTCATACCTTCCCTAGTTTTTGAAAAATAAGAAAATCATGTTTTACTATATGTGGAATTTTCAGAGTCCGAACGACTTTCTTATATGAAGCGTGACCTATGGTTTTTATCGTCGATTTGGGTGTAATTAGGTGAAATACTACTTCCTACGAAGTTTCCCGTTCATACCTTCCCTAATTTTTGAAAAAAAGAAAATTATGTCTCCGAACCTCGCATTTTACTATATGTGGAATTTTCAGAGTCCGAACGACTTTCTTATATGAAGCGTGACCTATGGTTTTTATCGTCGATTTGGGTGTAATTAGGTGAAATACTACTTCCTACGAAGTTTCCCGTTCATACCTTCCCTAATTTTTGAAAAAAAGAAAATTATGTCTCCGAACCTCACATTTTACTATATGTGGAATTTTCAGAGTCCGAACGACTTTCTTATATGAAACGTGACCTATGGTTTTTATCGTCGATTTGGGTTTAATTAGGTGAGATACTACTTCCTACGAAGTTTCCCGTTCATACCTTCCCTAGTTTTTGAAAAAAAGAAAATTATGTCTCCGAACCTCACATTTTACTATATGTGGAATTTTCAGAGTCCGAACGACTTTCTTATATGAAGCGTGACCTATGGTTTTTATCGTCGATTTGGGTGTAATTAGGTGAAATACTACTTCCTACGAAGTTTCCCGTTCATACCTTCCCTAATTTTTGAAAAAAAGAAAATTATGTCTCCGAACCTCACATTTTACTATATGTGGAATTTTCAGAGTCCGAACGACTTTCTTATATGAAGCGTGACCTATGGTTTTTATCGTCGATTTGGGTGTAATTAGGTGAAATACTACTTCCTACGAAGTTTCCCGTTCATATCTTCCCTAATTTTTGAAAAAAAGAAAATTATGTCTCCGAACCTCACATTTTACTATATGTGGAATTTTCAGAGTCCGAACGACTTTCTTATATGAAGCGTGACCTATGGTTTTTATCGTCGATTTGGGTGTAATTAGGTGAAATACTACTTCCTACGAAGTTTCCCGTTCATACCTTCCCTAATTTTTGAAAATAAGAAAATTATGTCTCCGAACCTCACATTTTACTATATGTGGAATTTTCAGAGTCCGAACGACTTTCTTATATGAAGCGTGACCTATGGTTTTTATCATTGATTTGAGTTGGTATAGGTACGATACTACGTCCTGAGATGTTTTTCGAACATTCCTTCAGTAGTTTTTGAAAAATGAGGAAATCATGTCGCTCGAACCTCACATTTCACCATATGTGGAATTTTCCGAGTCCGAACGACTTTCTTATATGAAGCGTGACCTATGGTTTTTATCGTCGATTTGGGTTGAATTAGGTGAGATACCACTTCCTAGGAAGTTTTCCGTTCATAACTCTGCTAATTTTTGAAAAATACGAAAATCATGTCCTCGAACCTCACATTTTACTATATGTGGAATTTTCAGAGTCCGAACGACTTTCTTATATGAAGCGTGACCCATGGTTTTTATCGTCGATTTGGATTGAATTAGGTAAGATACTACTTCCTACGAAGTTTCCCGTTCATACCTTCCCTAATTTTTGAAGAATAAGAAAATCATGTCCTCGAACCTCACATTTTACTATATGTGGAATTTTCAGAGTCCGAACGACTTTTTTATATGAAGCGTGACCTATGGTTTTTATCGTCGATTTGGGTTGAATTAGGTAAGATACTACTTCCTACGAAGTTTCCCGTTCATACCTTCCCTAATATTTGAAAAATAAGAAAATTATGTCTCCGAACCTCACATTTTACTATATGTGGAATTTTCAGAGTCCGAACGACTTTCTTATATGAAGCGTGACCTATGGTTTTTATCGTCGATTTGGGTGTAATTAGGTGAAATACTACTTCCTACGAAGTTTCCCGTTCATACCTTCCCTAATTTTTGAAAAAAAGAAAATTATGTCTCCGAACCTCGCATTTTACTATATGTGGAATTTTCAGAGTCCGAACGACTTTCTTATATGAAGCGTGACCTATGGTTTTTATCGTCGATTTGGGTGTGATTAGGTGAAATACTACTTCCTACGAAGTTTCCCGTTCATACCTTCCCTAATTTTTGAAAAAAAGAAAATTATGTCTCCGAACCTCACATTTTACTATATGTGGAATTTTCAGAGTCCGAACGACTTTCTTATATGAAGCGTGACCTATGGTTTTTATCGTCGATTTGGGTTGAGTTAGGTGAGATACTACTTCCTACGAAGTCTCCCGTTCATACCTTCCCTAGTTTTTGAAAAATAAGAAAATCATGTTTTACTATATGTGGAATTTTCAGAGTCCGAACGACTTTCTTATATGAAGCGTGACCTATGGTTTTTATCGTCGATTTGGGTGTAATTAGGTGAAATACTACTTCCTACGAAGTTTTCCGTTCATACCTTCCCTAATTTTTGAAAAAAAGAAAATTATGTCTCCGAACCTCACATTTTACTATATGTGGAATTTTCAGAGTCCGAACGACATTCTTATATGAAGCGTGACCTATGGTTTTTATCGTCGATTTGGGTGTAATTAGGTGAAATACTACTTCCTACGAAGTTTCCCGTTCATACCATCCCTAATTTTTGAAAAAAAGAAAATTATGTCTCCGAACCTCACATTTTACTATATGTGGAATTTTCAGAGTCCGAACGACTTTCTTATATGAAGCGTGACCTATGGTTTTTATCGTCGATTTGGGTGTAATTAGGTGAAATACTACTTCCTACGAAGTTTCCCGTTCATACCATCCCTAATTTTTGAAAAAAAGAAAATTATGTCTCCGAACCTCACATTTTACTATATGTGGAATTTTCAGAGTCCGAACGACTTTCTTATATGAAGCGTGACCTATGGTTTTTATCGTCGATTTGGGTGTAATTAGGTGGAATACTACTTCCTACGAAGTTTCCCGTTCATACCTTCCCTAATTTTTGAAAAAAAGAAAATTATGTCTCCGAACCTCACATTTTACTATATGTGGAATTTTCAGAGTCCGAACGACTTTCTTATATGAAACGTGACCTATGGTTTTTATCGTCGATTTGGGTTGAATTAGGTGAGATACTACTTCCTACGAAGTTTCCCGTTCATACCTTCCCTAGTTTTTGAAAAAAAGAAAATTATGTCTCCGAACCTCACATTTTACTATATGTGGAATTTTCAGAGTCCGAACGACTTTCTTATATGAAGCGTGACCTATGGTTTTTATCGTCGATTTGGGTGTAATTAGGTGAAATACTACTTCCTACGAAGTTTCCCGTTCATACCTTCCCTAATTTTTGAAAAAAAAGAAAATTATGTCTCCGAACCTCACATTTTACTATATGTGGAATTTTCAGAGTCCGAACGACTTTCTTATATGAAGCGTGACCTATGGTTTTTATCGTCGATTTGGGTGTAATTAGGTGAAATACTACTTCCTACGAAGTTTCCCGTTCATACCTTCCCTAATTTTTGAAAAAAAGAAAATTATGTCTCCGAACCTCACATTTTACTATATGTGGAATTTTCAGAGTCCGAACGACTTTCTTATATGAAGCGTGACCTATGGTTTTTATCGTCGATTTGGGTGTAATTAGGTGAAATACTACTTCCTACGAAGTTTCCCGTTCATACCTTCCCTAATTTTTGAAAATAAGAAAATTATGTCTCCGAACCTCACATTTTACTATATGTGGAATTTTCAGAGTCCGAACGACTTTCTTATATGAAGCGTGACCTATGGTTTTTATCATTGATTTGAGTTGGTATAGGTACGATACTACGTCCTGAGATGTTTTTCGAACATTCCTTCAGTAGTTTTTGAAAAATGAGGAAATCATGTCGCTCGAACCTCACATTTCACCATATGTGGAATTTTCCGAGTCCGAACGACTTTCTTATATGAAGCGTGACCTATTGTTTTTATCGTCGATTTGGGTTGAATTAGGTGAGATACCACTTCCTAGGAAGTTTTCCGTTCATAACTCTGCTAATTTTTGAAAAATACGAAAATCATGTCCTCGAACCTCACATTTTACTATATGTGGAATTTTCAGAGTCCGAACGACTTTTTTATATGAAGCGTGACCCATGGTTTTTATCGTCGATTTGGGTTGAATTAGGTAAGATACTACTTCCTACGAAGTTTCCCGTTCATACCTTCCCTAATTTTTGAAAAATAAGAAAATCATGTCCTCGAACCTCACATTTTACTATATGTGGAATTTTCAGAGTCCGAACGACTTTCTTATATGAAGCGTGACCTATGGTTTTTATCGTCGATTTGGGTGTAATTAGGTGAAATACTACTTCCTACGAAGTTTCCCGTTCATACCTTCCCTAATTTTTGAAAAAAAGAAAATTATGTCTCCGAACCTCGCATTTTACTATATGTGGAATTTTCAGAGTCCGAACGACTTTCTTATATGAAGCGTGACCTATGGTTTTTATCGTCGATTTGGGTGTGATTAGGTGAAATACTACTTCCTACGAAGTTTCCCGTTCATACCTTCCCTAATTTTTGAAAAATAAGAAAATCATGTTTTACTATATGTGGAATTTTCAGAGTCCGAACGACTTTCTTATATGAAGCGTGACCTATGGTTTTTATCGTCGATTTGGGTGTAATTAGGTGAAATACTACTTCCTACGAAGTTTCCCGTTCATACCTTCCCTAATTTTTGAAAAAAAGAAAATTATGTCTCCGAACCTCACATTTTACTATATGTGGAATTTTCAGAGTCCGAACGACTTTCTTATATGAAGCGTGACCTATGGTTTTTATCGTCGATTTGGGTGTAATTAGGTGAAATACTACTTCCTACGAAGTTTCCCGTTCATACCTTCCCTAATTTTTGAAAAAAAGAAAATTATGTCTCCGAACCTCGCATTTTACTATATGTGGAATTTTCAGAGTCCGAACGACTTTCTTATATGAAGCGTGACCTATGGTTTTTATCGTCGATTTGGGTTGAGTTAGGTGAGATACTACTTCCTACGAAGTTTCCCGTTCATACCTTCCCTAGTTTTTGAAAAATAAGAAAATCATGTTTTACTATATGTGGAATTTTCAGAGTCCGAACGACTTTCTTATATGAAGCGTGACCTATGGTTTTTATCGTCGATTTGGGTGTAATTAGGTGAAATACTACTTCCTACGAAGTTTCCCGTTCATACCTTCCCTAATTTTTGAAAAAAAGAAAATTATGTCTCCGAACCTCACATTTTACTATATGTGGAATTTTCAGAGTCCGAACGACTTTCTTATATGAAACGTGACCTATGGTTTTTATCGTCGATTTGGGTTGAATTAGGTGAGATACTACTTCCTACGAAGTTTCCCGTTCATACCTTCCCTAGTTTTTGAAAAAAAGAAAATTATGTCTCCGAACCTCACATTTTACTATATGTGGAATTTTCAGAGTCCGAACGACTTTCTTATATGAAGCGTGACCTATGGTTTTTATCGTCGATTTGGGTGTAATTAGGTGAAATACTACTTCCTACGAAGTTTCCCGTTCATACCTTCCCTAATTTTTGAAAAAAAGAAAATTATGTCTCCGAACCTCACATTTTACTATATGTGGAATTTTCAGAGTCCGAACGACTTTCTTATATGAAGCGTGACCTATGGTTTTTATCGTCGATTTGGGTGTAATTAGGTGAAATACTACTTCCTACGAAGTTTCCCGTTCATACCTTCCCTAATTTTTGAAAAAAAGAAAATTATGTCTCCGAACCTCACATTTTACTATATGTGGAATTTTCAGAGTCCGAACGACTTTCTTATATGAAGCGTGACCTATGGTTTTTATCGTCGATTTGGGTGTAATTAGGTGAAATACTACTTCCTACGAAGTTTTCCGTTCATACCTTCCCTAATTTTTGAAAAAAAGAAAATTATGTCTCCGAACCTCGCATTTTACTATATGTGGAATTTTCAGAGTCCGAACGACTTTCTTATATGATGCGTGACCTATGGTTTTTATCGTCGATTTGGGTGTGATTAGGTGAAATACTACTTCCTACGAAGTTTCCCGTTCATACCTTCCCTAATTTTTGAAAAATAAGAAAATCATGTTTTACTATATGTGGAATTTTCAGAGTCCGAACGACTTTCTTATATGAAGCGTGACCTATGGTTTTTATCGTCGATTTGGGTGTAATTAGGTGAAATACTACTTCCTACGAAGTTTCCCGTTCATACCTTCCCTAATTTTTGAAAAAAAGAAAATTATGTCTCCGAACCTCACATTTTACTATATGTGGAATTTTCAGAGTCCGAACGACTTTCTTATATGAAGCGTGACCTATGGTTTTTATCGTCGATTTGGGTGTAATTAGGTGAAATACTACTTCCTACGAAGTTTCCCGTTCATACCTTCCCTAATTTTTGAAAAGAAGAAAATTATGTCTCCGAACCTCACATTTTACTATATGTGGAATTTTCAGAGTCCGAACGACTTTCTTATATGAAGCGTGACCTATGGTTTTTATCGTCGATTTGGGTGTAATTAGGTGAAATACTACTTCCTACGAAGTTTCCCGTTCATACCTTCCCTAATTTTTGAAAATAAGAAAATTATGTCTCCGAACCTCACATTTTACTATATGTGGAATTTTCAGAGTCCGAACGACTTTCTTATATGAAGCGTGACCTATGGTTTTTATCATTGATTTGAGTTGGTATAGGTACGATACTACGTCCTGAGATGTTTTTCGAACATTCCTTCAGTAGTTTTTGAAAAATGAGGAAATCATGTCGCTCGAACCTCACATTTCACCATATGTGGAATTTTCCGAGTCCGAACGACTTTCTTATATGAAGCGTGACCTATGGTTTTTATCGTCGATTTGGGTTGAATTAGGTGAGATACCACTTCCTAGGAAGTTTTCCGTTCATAACTCTGCTAATTTTTGAAAAATACGAAAATCATGTCCTCGAACCTCACATTTTACTATATGTGGAATTTTCAGAGTCCGAACGACTTTCTTATATGAAGCGTGACCCATGGTTTTTATCGTCGATTTGGATTGAATTAGGTAAGATACTACTTCCTACGAAGTTTCCCGTTCATACCTTCCCTAATTTTTGAAAAATAAGAAAATCATGTCCTCGAACCTCACATTTTACTATATGTGGAATTTTCAGAGTCCGAACGACTTTTTTATATGAAGCGTGACCTATGGTTTTTATCGTCGATTTGGGTTGAATTAGGTAAGATACTACTTCCTACGAAGTTTCCCGTTCATACCTTCCCTAATTTTTGAAAAATAAGAAAATTATGTCTCCGAACCTCACATTTTACTATATGTGGAATTTTCAGAGTCCGAACGACTTTCTTATATGAAGCGTGACCTATGGTTTTTATCATTGATTTGAGTTGGTATAGGTACGATACTACGCCCTGAGATGTTTTTCGAACATTCCTTCAGTAGTTTTTGAAAAATGAGGAAATCATGTCGCTCGAACCTCACATTTCACCATATGTGGAATTTTCCGAGTCCGAACGACTTTCTTATATGAAGCGTGACCTATGGTTTTTATCGTCGATTTGGGTTGAATTAGGTGAGATACCACTTCCTAGGAAGTTTTCCGTTCATAACTCTGCTAATTTTTGAAAAATACGAAAATCATGTCCTCGAACCTCACATTTTACTATATGTGGAATTTTCAGAGTCCGAACGACTTTTTTATATGAAGCGTGACCCATGGTTTTTATCGTCGATTTGGGTTGAATTAGGTAAGATACTACTTCCTACGAAGTTTCCCGTTCATACCTTCCCTAATTTTTGAAAAATAAGAAAATCATGTCCTCGAACCTCACATTTTACTATATGTGGAATTTTCAGAGTCCGAACGACTTTTTTATATGAAGCGTGACCTATGGTTTTTATCGTCGATTTGGGTTGAATTAGGTAAGATACTACTTCCTACGAAGTTTCCCGTTCATACCTTCCCTAATTTTTGAAAAAAAGAAAATTATGTCTCCGAACCTCGCATTTTACTATATGTGGAATTTTCAGAGTCCGAACGACTTTCTTATATGAAGCGTGACCTATGGTTTTTATCGTCGATTTGGGTGTGATTAGGTGAAATACTACTTCCTACGAAGTTTCCCGTTCATACCTTCCCTAATTTTTGAAAAAAAGAAAATTATGTCTCCGAACCTCACATTTTACTATATGTGGAATTTTCAGAGTCCGAACGACTTTCTTATATGAAGCGTGACCTATGGTTTTTATCGTCGATTTGGGTTGAGTTAGGTGAGATACTACTTCCTACGAAGTTTCCCGTTCATACCTTCCCTAGTTTTTGAAAAATAAGAAAATCATGTTTTACTATATGTGGAATTTTCAGAGTCCGAACGACTTTCTTATATGAAGCGTGACCTATGGTTTTTATCGTCGATTTGGGTGTAATTAGGTGAAATACTACTTCCTACGAAGTTTCCCGTTCATACCTTCCCTAATTTTTGAAAAAAAGAAAATTATGTCTTCGAACCTCACATTTTACTATATGTGGAATTTTCAGAGTCCGAACGACATTCTTATATGAAGCGTGACCTATGGTTTTTATCGTCGATTTGGGTGTAATTAGGTGAAATACTACTTCCTACGAAGTTTCCCGTTCATACCATCCCTAATTTTTGAAAAAAAGAAAATTATGTCTCCGAACCTCACATTTTACTATATGTGGAATTTTCAGAGTCCGAACGACTTTCTTATATGAAGCGTGACCTATGGTTTTTATCGTCGATTTGGGTGTAATTAGGTGAAATACTACTTCCTACGAAGTTTCCCGTTCATACCTTCCCTAATTTTTGAAAAAAAGAAAATTATGTCTCCGAACCTCACATTTTACTATATGTGGAATTTTCAGAGTCCGAACGACTTTCTTATATGAAACGTGACCTATGGTTTTTATCGTCGATTTGGGTGTAATTAGGTGAAATACTACTTCCTACGAAGTTTCCCGTTCATACCTTCCCTAATTTTTGAAAAAAAGAAAATTATGTCTCCGAACCTCACATTTTACTATATGTGGAATTTTCAGAGTCCGAACTACTTTCTTATATGAAGCATGACCTATGGTTTTTATCGTCGATTTGGTTGTAATTAGGTGAAATACTACTTCCTACGAAGTTTCCCGTTCATACCTTCCCTAATTTTTGAAAAAAAGAAAATTATGTCTCCGAACCTCACATTTTACTATATGTGGAATTTTCAGAGTCCGAACGACATTCTTATATGAAGCGTGACCTATGGTTTTTATCGTCGATTTGGGTGTAATTAGGTGAAATACTACTTCCTACGAAGTTTCCCGTTCATACCTTCCCTAATTTTTGAAAAAAAGAAAATTATGTCTCCGAACCTCACATTTTACTATATGTGGAATTTTCAGAGTCCGAACGACTTTCTTATATGAAGCGTGACCTATGGTTTTTATCATTGATTTGAGTTGGTATAGGTACGATACTACGTCCTGAGATGTTTTTCGAACATTCCTTCAGTAGTTTTTGAAAAATGAGGAAATCATGTCGCTCGAACCTCACATTTCACCATATGTGGAATTTTCCGAGTCCGAACGACTTTCTTATATGAAGCGTGACCTATGGTTTTTATCGTCGATTTGGGTTGAATTAGGTGAGATACCACTTCCTAGGAAGTTTTCCGTTCATAACTCTGCTAATTTTTGAAAAATACGAAAATCATGTCCTCGAACCTCACATTTTACTATATGTGGAATTTTCAGAGTCCGAACGACTTTCTTATATGAAGCGTGACCCATGGTTTTTATCGTCGATTTGGATTGAATTAGGTAAGATACTACTTCCTACGAAGTTTCCCGTTCATACCTTCCCTAATTTTTGAAAAATAAGAAAATCATGTCCTCGAACCTCACATTTTACTATATGTGGAATTTTCAGAGTCCGAACGACTTTTTTATATGAAGCGTGACCTATGGTTTTTATCGTCGATTTGGGTTGAATTAGGTAAGATACTACTTCCTACGAAGTTTCCCGTTCATACCTTCCCTAATTTTTGAAAAATAAGAAAATTATGTCTCCGAACCTCACATTTTACTATATGTGGAATTTTCAGAGTCCGAACGACTTTCTTATATGGAGCGTGACCTATGGTTTTTATCATTGATTTGAGTTGGTATAGGTACGATACTACGCCCTGAGATGTTTTTCGAACATTCCTTCAGTAGTTTTTGAAAAATGAGGAAATCATGTCGCTCGAACCTCACATTTCACCATATGTGGAATTTTCCGAGTCCGAACGACTTTCTTATATGAAGCGTGACCTATGGTTTTTTATCGTCGATTTGGGTTGAATTAGGTGAGATACCACTTCCTAGGAAGTTTTCCGTTCATAACTCTGCTAATTTTTGAAAAATACGAAAATCATGTCCTCGAACCTCACATTTTACTATATGTGGAATTTTCAGAGTCCGAACGACTTTTTTATATGAAGCGTGACCCATGGTTTTTATCGTCGATTTGGGTTGAATTAGGTAAGATACTACTTCCTACGAAGTTTCCCGTTCATACCTTCCCTAATTTTTGAAAAATAAGAAAATCATGTCCTCGAACCTCACATTTTACTATATGTGGAATTTTCAGAGTCCGAACGACTTTTTTATATGAAGCGTGACCTATGGTTTTTATCGTCGATTTGGGTTGAATTAGGTAAGATACTACTTCCTACGAAGTTTCCCGTTCATACCTTCCCTAATTTTTGAAAAAAAGAAAATTATGTCTCCGAACCTCACATTTTACTATATGTGGAATTTTCAGAGTCCGAACGACTTTCTTATATGAAGCGTGACCTATGGTTTTTATCGTCGATTTGGGGTGTGATTAGGTGAAATACTACTTCCTACGAAGTTTCCCGTTCATACCTTCCCTAATTTTTGAAAAAAAGAAAATTATGTCTCCGAACCTCACATTTTACTATATGTGGAATTTTCAGAGTCCGAACGACTTTCTTATATGAAGCGTGACCTATGGTTTTTATCGTCGATTTGGGTTGAGTTAGGTGAGATACTACTTCCTACGAAGTTTCCCGTTCATACCTTCCCTAGTTTTTGAAAAATAAGAAAATCATGTTTTACTATATGTGGAATTTTCAGAGTCCGAACGACTTTCTTATATGAAGCGTGACCTATGGTTTTTATCGTCGATTTGGGTGTAATTAGGTGAAATACTACTTCCTACGAAGTTTCCCGTTCATACCTTCCCTAATTTTTGAAAAAAAGAAAATTATGTCTTCGAACCTCACATTTTACTATATGTGGAATTTTCAGAGTCCGAACGACATTCTTATATGAAGCGTGACCTATGGTTTTTATCGTCGATTTGGGTGTAATTAGGTGAAATACTACTTCCTACGAAGTTTCCCGTTCATACCTTCCCTAATTTTTGAAAAAAAGAAAATTATGTCTCCGAACCTCACATTTTACTATATGTGGAATTTTCAGAGTCCGAACGACTTTCTTATATGAAGCGTGACCTATGGTTTTTATCGTCGATTTGGGTGTAATTAGGTGAAATACTACTTCCTACGAAGTTTCCCGTTCATACCTTCCCTAATTTTTGAAAAAAAGAAAATTATGTCTCCGAACCTCACATTTTACTATATGTGGAATTTTCAGAGTCCGAACGACTTTCTTATATGAAACGTGACCTATGGTTTTTATCGTCGATTTGGGTGTAATTAGGTGAAATACTACTTCCTACGAAGTTTCCCGTTCATACCTTCCCTAATTTTTGAAAAAAAGAAAATTATGTCTCCGAACCTCACATTTTACTATATGTGGAATTTTCAGAGTCCGAACTACTTTCTTATATGAAGCATGACCTATGGTTTTTATCGTCGATTTGGTTGTAATTAGGTGAAATACTACTTCCTACGAAGTTTCCCGTTCATACCTTCCCTAATTTTTGAAAAAAAAGAAAATTATGTCTCCGAACCTCACATTTTACTATATGTGGAATTTTCAGAGTCCGAACGACATTCTTATATGAAGCGTGACCTATGGTTTTTATCGTCGATTTGGGTGTAATTAGGTGAAATACTACTTCCTACGAAGTTTCCCGTTCATACCTTCCCTAATTTTTGAAAAAAAGAAAATTATGTCTCCGAACCTCACATTTTACTATATGTGGAATTTTCAGAGTCCGAACTACTTTCTTATATGAAGCGTGACCTATGGTTTTTATCGTCGATTTGGTTGTAATTAGGTGAAATACTACTTCCTACGAAGTTTCCCGTTCATACCTTCCCTAATTTTTGAAAAAAAGAAAATCATGTCCTCGAACCTCACATTTTACTATATGTGGAATTTTCAGAGTCCGAACGACTTTTTTATATGAAGCGTGACCTATGGTTTTTATCGTCGATTTGGGTTGAATTAGGTAAGATACTACTTCCTACGAAGTTTCCCGTTCATACCTTCCCTAATTTTTGAAAAATAAGAAAATTATGTCTCCGAACCTCACATTTTACTATATGTGGAATTTTCAGAGTCCGAACGACTTTCTTATATGAAGCGTGACCTATGGTTTTTATCATTGATTTGAGTTGGTATAGGTACGATACTACGCCCTGAGATGTTTTTCGAACATTCCTTCAGTAGTTTTTGAAAAATGAGGAAATCATGTCGCTCGAACCTCACATTTCACCATATGTGGAATTTTCCGAGTCCGAACGACTTTCTTATATGAAGCGTGACCTATGGTTTTTTATCGTCGATTTGGGTTGAATTAGGTGAGATACCACTTCCTAGGAAGTTTTCCGTTCATAACTCTGCTAATTTTTGAAAAATACGAAAATCATGTCCTCGAACCTCACATTTTACTATATGTGGAATTTTCAGAGTCCGAACGACTTTTTTATATGAAGCGTGACCCATGGTTTTTATCGTCGATTTGGGTTGAATTAGGTAAGATACTACTTCCTACGAAGTTTCCCGTTCATACCTTCCCTAATTTTTGAAAAATAAGAAAATCATGTCCTCGAACCTCACATTTTACTATATGTGGAATTTTCAGAGTCCGAACGACTTTTTTATATGAAGCGTGACCTATGGTTTTTATCGTCGATTTGGGTTGAATTAGGTAAGATACTACTTCCTACGAAGTTTCCCGTTCATACCTTCCCTAATTTTTGAAAAAAAGAAAATTATGTCTCCGAACCTCGCATTTTACTATATGTGGAATTTTCAGAGTCCGAACGACTTTCTTATATGAAGCGTGACCTATGGTTTTTATCGTCGATTTGGGTGTGATTAGGTGAAATACTACTTCCTACGAAGTTTCCCGTTCATACCTTCCCTAATTTTTGAAAAAAAGAAAATTATGTCTCCGAACCTCACATTTTACTATATGTGGAATTTTCAGAGTCCGAACGACTTTCTTATATGAAGCGTGACCTATGGTTTTTATCGTCGATTTGGGTTGAGTTAGGTGAGATACTACTTCCTACGAAGTTTCCCGTTCATACCTTCCCTAGTTTTTGAAAAATAAGAAAATCATGTTTTACTATATGTGGAATTTTCAGAGTCCGAACGACTTTCTTATATGAAGCGTGACCTATGGTTTTTATCGTCGATTTGGGTGTAATTAGGTGAAATACTACTTCCTACGAAGTTTCCCGTTCATACCTTCCCTAATTTTTGAAAAAAAGAAAATTATGTCTCCGAACCTCACATTTTACTATATGTGGAATTTTCAGAGTCCGAACGACTTTCTTATATGAAGCGTGACCTATGGTTTTTATCGTCGATTTGGGTGTAATTAGGTGAAATACTACTTCCTACGAAGTTTCCCGTTCATACCTTCCCTAATTTTTGAAAAAAAGAAAATTATGTCTCCGAACCTCGCATTTTACTATATGTGGAATTTTCAGAGTCCGAACGACTTTCTTATATGAAGCGTGACCTATGGTTTTTATCGTCGATTTGGGTGTGATTAGGTGAAATACTACTTCCTACGAAGTTTCCCGTTCATACCTTCCCTAATTTTTGAAAAATAAGAAAATCATGTTTTACTATATGTGGAATTTTCAGAGTCCGAACGACTTTCTTATATGAAGCGTGACCTATGGTTTTTATCGTCGATTTGGGTGTAATTAGGTGAAATACTACTTCCTACGAAGTTTCCCGTTCATACCTTCCCTAATTTTTGAAAAAAAGAAAATTATGTCTCCGAACCTCACATTTTACTATATGTGGAATTTTCAGAGTCCGAACGACTTTCTTATATGAAGCGTGACCTATGGTTTTTATCGTCGATTTGGGTGTAATTAGGTGAAATACTACTTCCTACGAAGTTTCCCGTTCATACCTTCCCTAATTTTTGAAAAAAAGAAAATTATGTCTCCGAACCTCGCATTTTACTATATGTGGAATTTTCAGAGTCCGAACGACTTTCTTATATGAAGCGTGACCTATGGTTTTTATCGTCGATTTGGGTGTGATTAGGTGAAATACTACTTCCTACGAAGTTTCCCGTTCATACCTTCCCTAATTTTTGAAAAAAAGAAAATTATGTCTCCGAACCTCACATTTTACTATATGTGGAATTTTCAGAGTCCGAACGACTTTCTTATATGAAGCGTGACCTATGGTTTTTATCGTCGATTTGGGTTGAATTAGGTGAGATACTACTTCCTACGAAGTTTCCCGTTCATACCTTCCCTAGTTTTTGAAAAATAAGAAAATCATGTTTTACTATATGTGGAATTTTCAGAGTCCGAACGACTTTCTTATATGAAGCGTGACCTATGGTTTTTATCGTCGATTTGGGTGTAATTAGGTGAAATACTACTTCCTACGAAGTTTCCCGTTCATACCTTCCCTAATTTTTGAAAAAAAGAAAATTATGTCTCCGAACCTCACATTTTACTATATGTGGAATTTTCAGAGTCCGAACGACTTTCTTATATGAGGCGTGACCTATGGTTTTTATCGTCGATTTGGGTGTAATTAGGTGAAATACTACTTCCTACGAAGTTTCCCGTTCATACCTTCCCTAATTTTTGAAAAAAAGAAAATTATGTCTCCGAACCTCACATTTTACTATATGTGGAATTTTCAGAGTCCGAACGACTTTCTTATATGAAGCGTGACCTATGGTTTTTATCGTCGATTTGGGTGTAATTAGGTGAGATACTACTTCCTACGAAGTTTCCCGTTCATACCTTCCCTAATTTTTGAAAAAAAGAAAATTATGTCTCCGAACCTCACATTTTACTATATGTGGAATTTTCAGAGTCCGAACGACTTTCTTATATGAAGCGTGACCTATGGTTTTTATCGTCGATTTGGGTGTGATTAGGTGAAATACTACTTCCTACGAAGTTTCCCGTTCATACCTTCCCTAATTTTTGAAAAATAAGAAAATCATGTTTTACTATATGTGGAATTTTCAGAGTCCGAACGACTTTCTTATATGAAGCGTGACCTATGGTTTTTATCGTCGATTTGGGTGTAATTAGGTGAAATACTACTTCCTACGAAGTTTCCCGTTCATACCTTCCCTAATTTTTGAAAAAAAGAAAATTATGTCTCCGAACCTCACATTTTACTATATGTGGAGACCTATGGTTTTTATCGTCGATTTGGGTGTAATTAGGTGAAATACTACTTCCTACGAAGTTTCCCGTTCATACCATCCCTAATTTTTGAAAAAAAGAAAATTATGTCTCCGAACCTCACATTTTACTATATGTGGAATTTTCAGAGTCCGAACGACTTTCTTATATGAAGCGTGACCTATGGTTTTTATCGTCGATTTGGGTGTAATTAGGTGAAATACTACTTCCTACGAAGTTTCCCGTTCATACCTTCCCTAATTTTTGAAAAAAAGAAAATTATGTCTCCGAACCTCACATTTTACTATATGTGGAATTTTCAGAGTCCGAACGACTTTCTTATATGAAACGTGACCTATGGTTTTTATCGTCGATTTGGGTTGAATTAGGTGAGATACTACTTCCTACGAAGTTTCCCGTTCATACCTTCCCTAGTTTTTGAAAAAAAGAAAATTATGTCTCCGAACCTCACATTTTACTATATGTGGAATTTTCAGAGTCCGAACGACTTTCTTATATGAAGCGTGACCTATGGTTTTTATCGTCGATTTGGGTGTAATTAGGTGAAATACTACTTCCTACGAAGTTTCCCGTTCATACCTTCCCTAATTTTTGAAAAAAAGAAAATTATGTCTCCGAACCTCACATTTTTTTATATGTGGAATTTTCAGAGTCCGAACGACTTTCTTATATGAAGCGTGACCTATGGTTTTTATCGTCGATTTGGGTGTAATTAGGTGAAATACTACTTCCTACGAAGTTTCCCGTTCATACCTTCCCTAATTTTTGAAAAAAAGAAAATTATGTCTCCGAACCTCACATTTTACTATATGTGGAATTTTCAGAGTCCGAACGACTTTCTTATATGAAGCGTGACCTATGGTTTTTATCGTCGATTTGGGTGTAATTAGGTGAGATACTACTTCCTACGAAGTTTCCCGTTCATACCTTCCCTAATTTTTGAAAATAAGAAAATTATGTCTCCGAACCTCACATTTTACTATATGTGGAATTTTCAGAGTCCGAACGACTTTCTTATATGAAGCGTGACCTATGGTTTTTATCGTCGATTTGAGTTGGTTTAGGTAAGATACTACGTCCTGAGATGTTTTTCGAACATTCCTTCAGTAGTTTTTGAAAAATGAGGAAATCATGTCGCTCGAACCTCACATTTCACCATATGTGGAATTTTCCGAGTCCGAACGACTTTCTTATATGAAGCGTGACCTATGGTTTTTATCGTCGATTTGGGTTGAATTAGGTGAGATACCACTTCCTAGGAAGTTTTCCGTTCATAACTCTGCTAATTTTTGAAAAATACGAAAATCATGTCCTCGAACCTCACATTTTACTATATGTGGAATTTTCAGAGTCCGAACGACTTTTTTATATTCATATATAATGACCTATGGTTTTTATCGACGATTTGGGTTGAATTAGGTAAGATACTACTTCCTACGAAGTTTCCCGTTCATACCTTCCCTAATTTTTGAAAAATAAGAAAATTATGTCTCCGAACCTCACATTTTACTATATGTGGAATTTTCAGAGTCCGAACGACTTTCTTATATGAAGCGTGACCTATGGTTTTTATCATTGATTTGAGTTGGTATAGGTACGATACTACGCCCTGAGATGTTTTTCGAACATTCCTTCAGTAGTTTTTGAAAAATGAGGAAATCATGTCGCTCGAACCTCACATTTCACCATATGTGGAATTTTCCGAGTCCGAACGACTTTTTTATATGAAGCGTGACCTATGGTTTTTATCGTCGATTTGGGTTGAATTAGGTAAGATACTACTTCCTACGAAGTTTCCCGTTCATACCTTCCCTAATTTTTGAAAAATAAGAAAATTATGTCTCCGAACCTCACATTTTACTATATGTGGAATTTTCAGAGTCCGAACGACTTTCTTATATGAAGCGTGACCTATGGTTTTTATCGTCGATTTGGGTGTAATTAGGTGAAATACTACTTCCTACGAAGTTTCCCGTTCATAACTTCCCTAATTTTTGAAAAAAAGAAAATTATGTCTCCGAACCTCACATTTTACTATATGTGGAATTTTCAGAGTCCGAACGACTTTCTTATATGAAGCGTGACCTATGGTTTTTATCGTCGATTTGGGTGTAATTAGGTGAAATACTACTTCCTACGAAGTTTCCCGTTCATACCTTCCCTAATTTTTGAAAAAAAGAAAATTATGTCTCCGAACCTCGCATTTTACTATATGTGGAATTTTCAGAGTCCGAACGACTTTCTTATATGAAGCGTGACCTATGGTTTTTATCGTCGATTTGGGTGTAATTAGGTGAAATACTACTTCCTACGAAGTTTCCCGTTCATACCTTCCCTAATTTTTGAAAAAAAGAAAATTATGTCTCCGAACCTCACATTTTACTATATGTGGAATTTTCAGAGTCCGAACGACATTCTTATATGAAGCGTGACCTATGGTTTTTATCGTCGATTTGGGTGTAATTAGGTGAAATACTACTTCCTACGAAGTTTCCCGTTCATACCTTCCCTAATTTTTGAAAAAAAGAAAATTATGTCTCCGAACCTCACATTTTACTATATGTGGAATTTTCAGAGTCCGAACTACTTTCTTATATGAAGCGTGACCTATGGTTTTTATCGTCGATTTGGTTGTAATTAGGTGAAATACTACTTCCTACGAAGTTTCCCGTTCATACCTTCCCTAATTTTTGAAAAAAAGAAAATTATGTCTCCGAACCTCACATTTTACTATATGTGGAATTTTCAGAGTCCGAACGACTTTCTTATATGAAACGTGACCTATAGTTTTTATCGTCGATTTGGGTTGAATTAGGTGAGATACTACTTCCTACGAAGTTTCCCGTTCATACCTTCCCTAATTTTTGAAAAAAAGAAAATTATGTCTCCGAACCTCACATTTTACTATATGTGGAATTTTCAGAGTCCGAACGACTTTCTTATATGAAGCGTGACGTATGGTTTTTATCGTCGATTTGGGTGTAATTAGGTGAAATACTACTTCCTACGAAGTTTCCCGTTCATACCTTCCCTAATTTTTGAAAAAAAGAAAATTATGTCTCCGAACCTCACATTTTACTATATGTGGAATTTTCAGAGTCCGAACGACTTTCTTATATGAGGCGTGACCTATGGTTTTTATCGTCGATTTGGGTGTAATTAGGTGAAATACTACTTCCTACGAAGTTTCCCGTTCATACCTTCCCTAATTTTTGAAAAAAGAAAATTATGTCTCCGAACCTCACATTTTACTATATGTGGAATTTTCAGAGTCCGAACGACTTTCTTATATGAAGCGTGACCTATGGTTTTTATCGTCGATTTGGGTGTAATTAGGTGAAATACTACTTCCTACGAAGTTTCCCGTTCATACCTTCCCTAATTTTTGAAAAAAAGAAAATTATGTCTCCGAACCTCACATTTTACTATATGTGGAATTTTCAGAGTCCGAACGACTTTCTTATATGAAGCGTGACCTATGGTTTTTATCGTCGATTTGGGTGTAATTAGGTGAAATACTACTTCCTACGAAGTTTTCCGTTCATACCTTCCCTAATTTTTGAAAAAAAGAAAATTATGTCTCCGAACCTCGCATTTTACTATATGTGGAATTTTCAGAGTCCGAACGACTTTCTTATATGAAGCGTGACCTATGGTTTTTATCGTCGATTTGGGTGTAATTAGGTGAAATACTACTTCCTACGAAGTTTCCCGTTCATACCTTCCCTAGTTTTTGAAAAATAAGAAAATCATGTTTTACTATATGTGGAATTTTCAGAGTCCGAACGACTTTCTTATATGAAGCGTGACCTATGGTTTTTATCGTCGATTTGGGTGTAATTAGGTGAAATACTACTTCCTACGAAGTTTCCCGTTCATACCTTCCCTAATTTTTGAAAAAAAGAAAATTATGTCTCCGAACCTCACATTTTACTATATGTGGAATTTTCAGAGTCCGAACGACTTTCTTATATGAAGCGTGACCTATGGTTTTTATCGTCGATTTGGGTGTAATTAGGTGAAATACTACTTCCTACGAAGTTTCCCGTTCATACCTTCCCTAATTTTTGAAAAAAAGAAAATTATGTCTCCGAACCTCGCATTTTACTATATGTGGAATTTTCAGAGTCCGAACGACTTTCTTATATGAAGCGTGACCTATGGTTTTTATCGTCGATTTGGGTGTGATTAGGTGAAATACTACTTCCTACGAAGTTTCCCGTTCATACCTTCCCTAATTTTTGAAAAAAAGAAAATTATGTCTCCGAACCTCACATTTTACTATATGTGGAATTTTCAGAGTCCGAACGACTTTCTTATATGAAGCGTGACCTATGGTTTTTATCGTCGATTTGGGTTGAGTTAGGCGAGATACTACTTCCTACGAAGTTTCCCGTTCATACCTTCCCTAGTTTTTGAAAAATAAGAAAATCATGTTTTACTATATGTGGAATTTTCAGAGTCCGAACGACTTTCTTATATGAAGCGTGACCTATGGTTTTTATCGTCGATTTGGGTGTAATTAGGTGAAATACTACTTCCTACGAAGTTTCCCGTTCATACCTTCCCTAATTTTTGAAAAAAAGAAAATTATGTCTCCGAACCTCACATTTTACTATATGTGGAATTTTCAGAATCCGAACGACTTTCTTATATGAGGCGTGACCTATGGTTTTTATCGTCGATTTGGGTGTAATTAGGTGAAATACTACTTCCTACGAAGTTTCCCGTTCATACCTTCCCTAATTTTTGAAAAAAAGAAAATTATGTCTCCGAACCTCACATTTTACTATATGTGGAATTTTCAGAGTCCGAACGACTTTCTTATATGAAGCGTGACCTATGGTTTTTATCGTCGATTTGGGTGTAATTAGGTGAAATACTACTTCCTACGAAGTTTCCCGTTCATACCTTCCCTAATTTTTGAAAAAAAGAAAATTATGTCTCCGAACCTCACATTTTACTATATGTGGAATTTTCAGAGTCCGAACGACTTTCTTATATGAAGCGTGACCTATGGTTTTTATCGTCGATTTGGGTGTGATTAGGTGAAATACTACTTCCTACGAAGTTTCCCGTTCATACCTTCCCTAATTTTTGAAAAAAAGAAAATTATGTCTCCGAACCTCGCATTTTACTATATGTGGAATTTTCAGAGTCCGAACGACTTTCTTATATGAAGCGTGACCTATGGTTTTTATCGTCGATTTGGGTGTGATTAGGTGAAATACTACTTCCTACGAAGTTTCCTGTTCATACCTTCCCTAATTTTTGAAAAAAAGAAAATTATGTCTCCGAACCTCACATTTTACTATATGTGGAATTTTCAGAGTCCGAACGACTTTCTTATATGAAGCGTGACCTATGGTTTTTATCGTCGATTTGGGTTGAGTTAGGTGAGATACTACTTCCTACGAAGTTTCCCGTTCATACCTTCCCTAGTTTTTGAAAAATAAGAAAATCATGTTTTACTATATGTGGAATTTTCAGAGTCCGAACGACTTTCTTATATGAAGCGTGACCTATGGTTTTTATCGTCGATTTGGGTGTAATTAGGTGAAATACTACTTCCTACGAAGTTTCCCGTTCATACCTTCCCTAATTTTTGAAAAAAAGAAAATTATGTCTCCGAACCTCACATTTTACTATATGTGGAATTTTCAGAATCCGAACGACTTTCTTATATGAGGCGTGACCTATGGTTTTTATCGTCGATTTGGGTGTAATTAGGTGAAATACTACTTCCTACGAAGTTTCCCGTTCATACCTTCCCTAATTTTTGAAAAAAATAAAATTATGTCTCCGAACCTCACATTTTACTATATGTGGAATTTTCAGAGTCCGAACGACTTTCTTATATGAAGCGTGACCTATGGTTTTTATCGTCGATTTGGGTGTAATTAGGTGAAATACTACTTCCTACGAAGTTTCCCGTTCATACCTTCCCTAATTTTTGAAAAAAAGAAAATTATGTCTCCGAACCTCACATTTTACTATATGTGGAATTTTCAGAGTCCGAACGACTTTCTTATATGAAGCGTGACCTATGGTTTTTATCGTCGATTTGGGTGTGATTAGGTGAAATACTACTTCCTACGAAGTTTCCCGTTCATACCTTCCCTAATTTTTGAAAAATAAGAAAATCATGTTTTACTATATGTGGAATTTTCAGAGTCCGAACGACTTTCTTATATGAAGCGTGACCTATGGTTTTTATCGTCGATTTGGGTGTAATTAGGTGAAATACTACTTCCTACGAAGTTTCCCGTTCATACCTTCCCTAATTTTTGAAAAAAAGAAAATTATGTCTCCGAACCTCACATTTTACTATATGTGGAATTTTCAGAGTCCGAACGACTTTCTTATATGAAGCGTGACCTATGGTTTTTATCGTCGATTTGGGTGTAATTAGGTGAAATACTACTTCCTACGAAGTTTCCCGTTCATACCTTCCCTAATTTTTGAAAAAAAGAAAATTATGTCTCCGAACCTCGCATTTTACTATATGTGGAATTTTCAGAGTCCGAACGACTTTCTTATATGAAGCGTGACCTATGGTTTTTATCGTCGATTTGGGTGTGATTAGGTGAAATACTACTTCCTACGAAGTTTCCCGTTCATACCTTCCCTAATTTTTGAAAAAAAGAAAATTATGTCTCCGAACCTCACATTTTACTATATGTGGAATTTTCAGAGTCCGAACGACTTTCTTATATGAAGCGTGACCTATGGTTTTTATCGTCGATTTGGGTGTGATTAGGTGAAATACTACTTCCTACGAAGTTTCCCGTTCATACCTTCCCTAATTTTTGAAAAATAAGAAAATCATGTTTTACTATATGTGGAATTTTCAGAGTCCGAACGACTTTCTTATATGAAGCGTGACCTATGGTTTTTATCGTCGATTTGGGTGTAATTAGGTGAAATACTACTTCCTACGAAGTTTCCCGTTCATACCTTCCCTAATTTTTGAAAAAAAGAAAATTATGTCTCCGAACCTCACATATTATTATATGTGGAATTTTCAGAGTCCGAACGACTTTCTTATATGAAGCGTGACCTATGGTTTTTATCGTCGATTTGGGTGTAATTAGGTGAAATACTACTTCCTACGAAGTTTCCCGTTCATACCTTCCCTAATTTTTGAAAAAAAGAAAATTATGTCTCCGAACCTCACATTTTACTATATGTGGAATTTTCAGAGTCCGAACGACTTTCTTATATGAAGCGTGACCTATGGTTTTTATCGTCGATTTGGGTGTAATTAGGTGAAATACTACTTCCTACGAAGTTTTCCGTTCATACCTTCCCTAATTTTTGAAAAAAAGAAAATTATGTCTCCGAACCTCGCATTTTACTATATGTGGAATTTTCAGAGTCCGAACGACTTTCTTATATGAAGCGTGACCTATGGTTTTTATCGTCGATTTGGGTGTGATTAGGTGAAATACTACTTCCTACGAAGTTTCCCGTTCATACCTTCCCTAATTTTTGAAAAATAAGAAAATCATGTTTTACTATATGTGGAATTTTCAGAGTCCGAACGACTTTCTTATATGAAGCGTGACCTATGGTTTTTATCGTCGATTTGGGTGTAATTAGGTGAAATACTACTTCCTACGAAGTTTCCCGTTCATACCTTCCCTAATTTTTGAAAAAAAGAAAATTATGTCTCCGAACCTCACATTTTACTATATGTGGAATTTTCAGAGTCCGAACGACTTTCTTATATGAAGCGTGACCTATGGTTTTTATCGTCGATTTGGGTGTAATTAGGTGAAATACTACTTCCTACGAAGTTTCCCGTTCATACCTTCCCTAATTTTTGAAAAAAAGAAAATTATGTCTCCGAACCTCGCATTTTACTATATGTGGAATTTTCAGAGTCCGAACGACTTTCTTATATGAAGCGTGACCTATGGTTTTTATCGTCGATTTGGGTGTGATTAGGTGAAATACTACTTCCTACGAAGTTTCCCGTTCATACCTTCCCTAATTTTTGAAAAAAAGAAAATTATGTCTCCGAACCTCACATTTTACTATATGTGGAATTTTCAGAGTCCGAACGACTTTCTTATATGAAGCGTGACCTATGGTTTTTATCGTCGATTTGGGTTGAGTTAGGTGAGATACTACTTCCTACGAAGTTTCCCGTTCATACCTTCCCTAATTTTTGAAAAATAAGAAAATCATGTTTTACTATATGTGGAATTTTCAGAGTCCGAACGACTTTCTTATATGAAGCGTGACCTATGGTTTTTATCGTCGATTTGGGTGTAATTAGGTGAAATACTACTTCCTACGAAGTTTCCCGTTCATACCTTCCCTAATTTTTGAAAAAAAGAAAATTATGTCTCCGAACCTCACATTTTACTATATGTGGAATTTTCAGAATCCGAACGACTTTCTTATATGAGGCGTGACCTATGGTTTTTATCGTCGATTTGGGTGTAATTAGGTGAAATACTACTTCCTACGAAGTTTCCCGTTCATACCTTCCCTAATTTTTGAAAAAAAGAAAATTATGTCTCCGAACCTCACATTTTACTATATGTGGAATTTTCAGAGTCCGAACGACTTTCTTATATGAAGCGTGACCTATGGTTTTTATCGTCGATTTGGGTGTAATTAGGTGAAATACTACTTCCTACGAAGTTTCCCGTTCATACCTTCCCTAATTTTTGAAAAAAAGAAAATTATGTCTCCGAACCTCACATTTTACTATATGTGGAATTTTCAGAGTCCGAACGACTTTCTTATATGAAGCGTGACCTATGGTTTTTATCGTCGATTTGGGTGTGATTAGGTGAAATACTACTTCCTACGAAGTTTCCCGTTCATACCTTCCCTAATTTTTGAAAAAAAGAAAATTATGTCTCCGAACCTCGCATTTTACTATATGTGGAATTTTCAGAGTCCGAACGACTTTCTTATATGAAGCGTGACCTATGGTTTTTATCGTCGATTTGGGTGTGATTAGGTGAAATACTACTTCCTACGAAGTTTCCCGTTCATACCTTCCCTAATTTTTGAAAAAAAGAAAATTATGTCTCCGAACCTCACATTTTACTATATGTGGAATTTTCAGAGTCCGAACGACTTTCTTATATGAAGCGTGACCTATGGTTTTTATCGTCGATTTGGGTTGAGTTAGGTGAGATACTACTTCCTACGAAGTTTCCCGTTCATACCTTCCCTAGTTTTTGAAAAATAAGAAAATCATGTTTTACTATATGTGGAATTTTCAGAGTCCGAACGACTTTCTTATATGAAGCGTGACCTATGGTTTTTATCGTCGATTTGGGTGTAATTAGGTGAAATACTACTTCCTACGAAGTTTCCCGTTCATACCTTCCCTAATTTTTGAAAAAAAGAAAATTATGTCTCCGAACCTCACATTTTACTATATGTGGAATTTTCAGAATCCGAACGACTTTCTTATATGAGGCGTGACCTATGGTTTTTATCGTCGATTTGGGTGTAATTAGGTGAAATACTACTTCCTACGAAGTTTCCCGTTCATACCTTCCCTAATTTTTGAAAAAAAGAAAATTATGTCTCCGAACCTCACATTTTACTATATGTGGAATTTTCAGAGTCCGAACGACTTTCTTATATGAAGCGTGACCTATGGTTTTTATCGTCGATTTGGGTGTAATTAGGTGAAATACTACTTCCTACGAAGTTTCCCGTTCATACCTTCCCTAATTTTTGAAAAAAAGAAAATTATGTCTCCGAACCTCACATTTTACTATATGTGGAATTTTCAGAGTCCGAACGACTTTCTTATATGAAGCGTGACCTATGGTTTTTATCGTCGATTTGGGTGTGATTAGGTGAAATACTACTTCCTACGAAGTTTCCCGTTCATACCTTCCCTAATTTTTGAAAAATAAGAAAATCATGTTTTACTATATGTGGAATTTTCAGAGTCCGAACGACTTTCTTATATGAAGCGTGACCTATGGTTTTTATCGTCGATTTGGGTGTAATTAGGTGAAATACTACTTCCTACGAAGTTTCCCGTTCATACCTTCCCTAATTTTTGAAAAAAAGAAAATTATGTCTCCGAACCTCACATTTTACTATATGTGGAATTTTCAGAGTCCGAACGACTTTCTTATATGAAGCGTGACCTATGGTTTTTATCGTCGATTTGGGTGTAATTAGGTGAAATACTACTTCCTACGAAGTTTCCCGTTCATACCTTCCCTAATTTTTGAAAAAAAGAAAATTATGTCTCCGAACCTCGCATTTTACTATATGTGGAATTTTCAGAGTCCGAACGACTTTCTTATATGAAGCGTGACCTATGGTTTTTATCGTCGATTTGGGTGTGATTAGGTGAAATACTACTTCCTACGAAGTTTCCCGTTCATACCTTCCCTAATTTTTGAAAAAAAGAAAATTATGTCTCCGAACCTCACATTTTACTATATGTGGAATTTTCAGAGTCCGAACGACTTTCTTATATGAAGCGTGACCTATGGTTTTTATCGTCGATTTGGGTTGAGTTAGGTGAGATACTACTTCCTACGAAGTTTCCCGTTCATACCTTCCCTAGTTTTTGAAAAATAAGAAAATCATGTTTTACTATATGTGGAATTTTCAGAGTCCGAACGACTTTCTTATATGAAGCGTGACCTATGGTTTTTATCGTCGATTTGGGTGTAATTAGGTGAAATACTACTTCCTACGAAGTTTCCCGTTCATACCTTCCCTAATTTTTGAAAAAAAGAAAATTATGTCTCCGAACCTCACATTTTACTATATGTGGAATTTTCAGAGTCCGAACGACATTCTTATATGAAGCGTGACCTATGGTTTTTATCGTCGATTTGGGTGTAATTAGGTGAAATACTACTTCCTACGAAGTTTCCCGTTCATACCATCCCTAATTTTTGAAAAAAAGAAAATTATGTCTCCGAACCTCACATTTTACTATATGTGGAATTCTCAGAGTCCGAACGACTTTCTTATATGAAGCGTGACCTATGGTTTTTATCGTCGATTTGGGTGTAATTAGGTGAAATACTACTTCCTACGAAGTTTCCCGTTCATACCTTCCCTAATTTTTGAAAAAAAGAAAATTATGTCTCCGAACCTCACATTTTACTATATGTGGAATTTTCAGAGTCCGAACGACTTTCTTATATGAAACGTGACCTATGGTTTTTATCGTCGATTTGGGTTGAATTAGGTGAGATACTACTTCCTACGAAGTTTCCCGTTCATACCTTCCCTAGTTTTTGAAAAAAAGAAAATTATGTCTCCGAACCTCACATTTTACTATATGTGGAATTTTCAGAGTCCGAACGACTTTCTTATATGAAGCGTGACCTATGGTTTTTATCGTCGATTTGGGTGTAATTAGGTGAAATACTACTTCCTACGAAGTTTCCCGTTCATACCTTCCCTAATTTTTGAAAAAAAGAAAATTATGTCTCCGAACCTCACATTTTACTATATGTGGAATTTTCAGAGTCCGAACGACTTTCTTATATGAAGCGTGACCTATGGTTTTTATCGTCGATTTGGGTGTAATTAGGTGAAATACTACTTCCTACGAAGTTTCCCGTTCATACCTTCCCTAATTTTTGAAAAAAAGAAAATTATGTCTCCGAACCTCACATTTTACTATATATGGAATTTTCAGAGTCCGAACGACTTTCTTATATGAAGCGTGACCTATGGTTTTTATCGTCGATTTGGGTGTAATTAGGTGAAATACTACTTCCTACGAAGTTTCCCGTTCATACCTTCCCTAATTTTTGAAAATAAGAAAATTATGTCTCCGAACCTCACATTTTACTATATGTGGAATTTTCAGAGTCCGAACGACTTTCTTATATGAAGCGTGACCTATGGTTTTTATCATTGATTTGAGTTGGTATAGGTACGATACTACGTCCTGAGATGTTTTTCGAACATTCCTTCAGTAGTTTTTGAAAAATGAGGAAATCATGTCGCTCGAACCTCACATTTCACCATATGTGGAATTTTCCGAGTCCGAACGACTTTCTTATATGAAGCGTGACCTATGGTTTTTATCGTCGATTTGGGTTGAATTAGGTGAAATACCACTTCCTAGGAAGTTTTCCGTTCATAACTCTGCTAATTTTTGAAAAATACGAAAATCATGTCCTCGAACCTCACATTTTACTATATGTGGAATTTTCAGAGTCCGAACGACTTTCTTATATGAAGCGTGACCCATGGTTTTTATCGTCGATTTGGATTGAATTAGGTAAGATACTACTTCCTACGAAGTTTCCCGTTCATACCTTCCCTAATTTTTGAAAAATAAGAAAATCATGTCCTCGAACCTCACATTTTACTATATGTGGAATTTTCAGAGTCCGAACGACTTTTTTATATGAAGCGTGACCTATGGTTTTTATCGTCGATTTGGGTTGAATTAGGTAAGATACTACTTCCTACGAAGTTTCCCGTTCATACCTTCCCTAATTTTTGAAAAATAAGAAAATTATGTCTCCGAACCTCACATTTTACTATATGTGGAATTTTCAGAGTCCGAACGACTTTCTTATATGAAGCGTGACCTATGGTTTTTATCGTCGATTTGGGTGTAATTAGGTGAAATACTACTTCCTACGAAGTTTCCCGTTCATACCTTCCCTAATTTTTGAAAAAAAGAAAATTATGTCTCCGAACCTCACATTTTACTATATGTGGAATTTTCAGAGTGCGAACGACTTTCTTATATGGAGCGTGACCTATGGTTTTTATCGTCGATTTGGGTGTAATTAGGTGAAATACTACTTCCTACGAAGTTTCCCGTTCATACCTTCCCTAATTTTTGAAAAAAAGAAAATTATGTCTCCGAACCTCGCATTTTACTATATGTGGAATTTTCAGAGTCCGAACGACTTTCTTATATGAAGCGTGACCTATGGTTTTTATCGTCGATTTGGGTGTAATTAGGTGAAATACTACTTCCTACGAAGTTTCCCGTTCATACCTTCCCTAATTTTTGAAAAAAAGAAAATTATGTCTCCGAACCTCACATTTTACTATATGTGGAATTTTCAGAGTCCGAACGACATTCTTATATGAAGCGTGACCTATGGTTTTTATCGTCGATTTGGGTGTAATTAGGTGAAATACTACTTCCTACGAAGTTTCCCGTTCATACCTTCCCTAATTTTTGAAAAAAAGAAAATTATGTCTCCGAACCTCACATTTTACTATATGTGGAATTTTCAGAGTCCGAACGACTTTCTTATATGAAGCGTGACGTATGGTTTTTATCGTCGATTTGGTGTAATTAGGTGAAATACTACTTCCTACGAAGTTTCCCGTTCATACCTTCCCTAATTTTTGAAAAAAAGAAAATTATGTCTCCGAACCTCACATTTTACTATATGTGGAATTTCAGAGTCCGAACGACTTTCTTATATGAGGCGTGACCTATGGTTTTTATCGTCGATTTGGGTGTAATTAGGTGAAATACTACTTCCTACGAAGTTTCCCGTTCATACCTTCCCTAATTTTTGAAAAAAAGAAAATTATGTCTCCGAACCTCACATTTTACTATATGTGGAATTTTCAGAGTCCGAACGGACTTTCTTATATGAAGCGTGACCTATGGTTTTTTATCGTCCGATTTGGGTGTAATTAGGTGAAATACTACTTCCTACGAAGTTTCCCGTTCATACCTTCCCTAATTTTTGAAAAAAAGAAAATTATGTCTCCGAACCTCACATTTTACTATATGTGGAATTTTCAGAGTCCGAACGACTTTCTTATATGAAGCGTGACCTATGGTTTTTATCGTCGATTTGGGTGTAATTAGGTGAAATACTACTTCCTACGAAGTTTCCCGTTCATACCTTCCCTAATTTTTGAAAAAAAGAAAATTATGTCCTCCGAACCTCGCATTTTACTATATGTGGAATTTTCAGAGTCCGAACGACTTTCTTATATGAAGCGTGACCTATGGTTTTTATCGTCGATTTGGGTGTGATTAGGTGAAATACTACTTCCTACGAAGTTTCCCCCCGTTCATACCTTCCCTAATTTTGAAAAATAAGAAAATCATGCTTTACTATATGTGGAATTTTCAGAGTCCGAACGACTTTCTTATATGAAGCGTGACCTATGGTTTTTATCGTCGATTTGGGTGTAATTAGGTGAAATACTACTTCCTACGAAGTTTCCCGTTCATACCTTCCCTAATTTTTGAAAAAAAAGAAAATTATGTCTCCGAACCTCACATTTTACTATATGTGGAATTTTCAGAGTCCGAACGACTTTCTTATATGAAGCGTGACCTATGGTTTTTATCGTCGATTTGGGTGTAATTAGGTGAAATACTAACTTCCTACGAAGTTTTCCCGTTCCATACCTTCCCTAATTTTTGAAAAAAAGAAAATTATGTCTCCGAACCTCACATTTTACTATATGTGGAATTTTCAGAGTCCGAACGACTTTCTTATATGAAGCGTGACCTATGGTTTTTATCGTCGATTTGGGTGTGATTAGGTGAAATACTACTTCCTACGAAGTTTCCCGTTCATACCTTCCCTAGTTTTTGAAAAATAAGAAAATCATGTTTTACTATATGTGGAATTTTCAGAGTCCGAACGACTTTCTTATATGAAGCGTGACCTATGGTTTTTATCGTCGATTTGGGTGTGATTAGGTGAAATACTACTTCCTACGAAGTTTCCCGTTCATACCTTCCCTAATTTTTGAAAAATAAGAAAATCATGTTTTACTATATGTGGAATTTTCAGAGTCCGAACGACTTTCTTATATGAAGCGTGACCTATGGTTTTTATCGTCGATTTGGGTGTAATTAGGTGAAAATACTACTTCCTACGAAGTTTCCCGTTCATACCTTCCCTAATTTTTGAAAAAAAGAAAATTATGTCTCCGAACCTCACATTTTACTATATGTGGAATTTTCAGAGTCCGAACGACTTTCTTATATGAGCGTGACCTATGGTTTTATCGTCGATTTGGGTGTAATTAGGTGAAATACTACTTCCTACGAAGTTTCCCGTTCATACCTTCCCTAATTTTTGAAAAAAAGAAAATTAATGTCTCCGAACCTCACATTTTACTATATGTGGAATTTTCAGAGTCCCGAACGACTTTCTTATATGAAGCGTGACCTATGGTTTTTATCGTCGATTTGGGTTGAGTTAGGTGAGATACTACTTCCTACGAAGTTTCCCGTTCATACCTTCCCTAGTTTTTGAAAATAAGAAATCATGTTTTACTATATGTGGAATTTTCAGAGTCCGAACGACTTTCTTTTATGAAGCGTGACCTATGGTTTTTAATCGTCGATTTGGGTGTAATTAGGTGAAATACTACTTCCTACGAAGTTTCCCGTTCATACCTTCCTAATTTTTGAAAAAAAGAAAATTATGTCTCCGAACCTCACATTTTACTATATGTGGAATTTTCAGAGTCCGAACGACTTTCTTATATGAAATGTGACCTATGGTTTTTATCGTCGATTTGGGTTGAATTAGGTGAGATACTACTTCCTACGAAGTTTCCCGTTCATACCTTCCCTAATTTTTGAAAAAAAGAAAATTATGTCTCCGAACCTCACATTTTACTATATGTGGAATTTTCAGAGTCCGAACGACTTTCTTATATGAAGCGTGACCTATGGTTTTTTATCGTCGATTTGGGTGTAATTAGGTGAAATACTACTTCCTACGAAGTTTCCCGTTCATACCTTCCCTAATTTTTGAAAAAAAGAAAATTATGTCTCCGAACCTCACATTTTACTATATGTGGAATTTTCAGAGTCCGAACGACTTTCTTATATGAAGCGTGACCTATGGTTTTTATCGTCGATTTGGGTGTAATAGGTGAAATACTACTTCCTACGAAGTTTCCCGTTCATACCTTCCCTAATTTTTGAAAATAAGAAAATTATGTCTCCGAACCTCACATTTTACTATATGTTGGAATTTTCAGAGTCCGAACGACTTTCTTATATGAAGCGTGACCTATGGTTTTTATCATTGATTTGAGTTGGTATAGGTACGATACTACGTCCTGAGATGTTTTTCGAACATTCCTTCAGTAGTTTTTGAAAAATGAGGAAATCATGTCGCTCGAACCTCACATTTCACCATATGTGGAATTTTCCGAGTCCGAACGACCTTTCTTATATGAAGCGTGACCTATGGTTTTTATCGTCGATTTGGGTTGAATTAGGTGAGATACCACTTCCTAGGAAGTTTTCCGTTCATAACTCTGCTAATTTTTGAAAAATTACGAAAATCATGTCCTCGAACCTCACATTTTACTATATGTGGAATTTTCAGAGTCCGAACGACTTTCTTATATGAAGCGTGACCTATGGTTTTTATCGACGATTTGGGTTTAATTAGGTAAGATACTACTTCCTACGAAGTTTCCCGTTCATACCTTCCCTAATTTTTGAAAAATAGAGAAAATTATGTCTCCGAACCTCACATTTTACTATATGTGGAATTTTCAGAGTCCGAACGACTTTCTTATATGAAGCGTGGACCTATGGTTTTTATCATTGATTTGAGTTGGTATAGGTACGATACTACGTCCTGAGATGTTTCGAACATTCCTTCAGTAGTTTTTGAAAAATGAGGAAATCATGTCGCTCGAACCTCACATTTCACCATATGTGGAATTTTCCGAGTCCGAACGACTTTTTTATATGAAGCGTGACCTATGGTTTTTATCGTCGATTTGGGTTGAATTAGGTAAGATACTACTTCCTACGAAGTTTCCCCGTTTTCATACCTTCCCTAAATTTTTGAAAAAAAGAAATTATGTCTCCGAACCTCACATTTTACTATATGTGGAATTTTCAGAGTCCGAACGACTTTCTTATATGAAGCGTGACCTATGGTTTTTATCGTCGATTTGGGTGTAATTAGGTGAAATACTACTTCCTACGAAGTTTCCCGTTCATAACTTCCCTAATTTTTGAAAAAAGAAAATT